>NC_053405.1:30107759-30255259 GCF_016859285.1 Xiphias gladius | reverse complement strand
CAGAATTCTTTCCTCAGTGAAGAAAAAAACTCTTCACAACATGTGGCCAGGTAAAGAACACTCTCAAGGAGGCAGGTGTATCATTGTCCAAGTCTACAATCAAGAGAGGCCTTCATGAATGTGAATACAGAGGGTTCTACACAGGATCCAAACCTTTGGTAATACCCAAGAACAGAGAGGCCAGACTTTAGACTTTGCCAGAAAACATCTAAAAAAGCCTGCCCAGTTCTAGAACAAGATTCTTTGGACAGAAGAAACCCAGATTAATTTGTACCAGAATGATGGGAAGAGAAGAGTATGGAGAAGGAAAGGAGCGGCTAATGATCCAAAGCAACATCATCACCTTTCAAACATGGTGGAGACAGTGTTAAGGCATGGGCATGTATGTCTGCCAATGGAACTGGGTCACTGGTGTTCATTGATGTGACTTCTGATAGAAGTAGCAGGATGGATTCTGAAGTATATAGGGCTATACCATCTGCTCAGATTCAGCCAAATGCTGCAAAACTAATTTACAGTATAGATGGATAATGACCCAAAACATACTGCAAAAGCAACCCAAGAACTTCTCAAGCCAAAGAAATTCAATATTTTTCAATGGCCAAGTTGGTCACCTGACCTCAACCCAACTGAGTTTGCTTTTCACTTGTTGAAGACAAAACTGAGGGAATAAAGAACCACAAACAAGCAGCAACTGAAGGCAGCTGCAGTAAAAGCCTGGCAAAGCATCTCAAGGGAGGAAACCCAGCATTTAGTGATGGCCATGGGCTCCAGACTTCAGTCATTGACTGCAAATGATTTTCATCAAAGTATTGAAAAATAATCCTTATATTTATGATTATGTTGGTTTATCGAATTACTTTTGAGCATCTGAACATGAGGGACCATGTATCAAAATGGCTGTAAATTCTAAATGGTAAATGTTATATTTTTATTAAACCCTTGAATTAAAGCTGGAAGTCTACTCTTCAATCACATTTTGATATTTTCGTTTTAAATCCATTTGGGGGTGGACAAAGGCAAAATCATTAAAACTGTGTCAATGTCCAAATACTTATATACCTAACTGTATATAAACTACAAACATTACATTACTTGGTTTTCAGATTACACCTCACTGAAGAACTATTGAATATTTTGGGTCTGGTGGAGAGTGCAAGTAAGAAGAGTTATTCTCTCAGTATTCTCTCAGTCTCATTGCTCCAGTTTTTCTATTTTGTTTTGGCATGGCTGTGTTTTATTCTAAGTTAAACATAGAGATTAACATACCTGACACATTTTAAGAAGTCAGTAATATTTACTAGAAAGCAGTGGCAAAAACAGTGCTAGTCTGAGCCCGTCTACAACTGTTCAAAACCTTTTTTTTTTTTTTTTTTTTTTTTTTTTTTTTAAAACTACAGTGATAACGTCTAACTGCAGGTCATCTTTCCTGTGTCTAAGTAAGTGCAGTCCACAATTCTATCTATAGACCAATTTGGATTGGACGTCACAGTTAAATCACTGCAGTTGCGTGAGCATTGTGGTGGCAGAAGAACAGCGGAGTGGAGGGAAATAAGAACAAAAAATGTCTTGTGCTGTTGGATGTCAGAAAGGAATACAAAAAAAGATGGCCCAAAAACGATAAATTAGTAACAGCAGCAACCACAAAACTGGCACTCTCAGTAGGCTATTTCATATTGGTAACACCATTGACCAGCATTAGCAACATTAGTGTGTAAGCAGAAGTAGCATGTAGACAAACCAAATTGCTCATAGACAGTTTAGCTCAGTATTTATGCAAATGTTTAATGAATTGGGCATATGGTTATATCATATCTGTGATGTGACATTGTTGTAAATTGACACCTGACACCGCTGTCACTTTCTGCGACCAGTTCGGCTCCAACCACATGACACGTTATAATTGTTTACAAAAATATACAATCACACAGTGATTTGCATAACTGTGCTAAATTTTGTGTATTTCCCCCAAATAAAGGATTTCACCCAAATAAAAGATTAAGTGTTCCCTTTTAGTGAAACTTTACCACATTTCGGCCATGACTGTTCTGGTAGAGACAATTTTAGATAATTTTGAGCCTATCTCAACGATTCTAGTCAGCACATGGTTAGCTAGCACAGTTCTGAACAGTTGTACAAACATAAAAACTAAATTTTCGCTAATGACATTAAAATGCAGAACGTTTTATACATAAAGCTTCATGATTTAAAAAGAAATATATAAAATGTATTTGTTTGAACTTTTCTTACAAAAAAAAAAAAAAATCAAAAAGATTTTTAAAAACAAAGGAAAAATTTGCAAAAAGTATTTCAGTATAATTTTTATAAGTTGAAATTTGAGGGGTTGGTTTCGGGACAGCCACCTCTCAATTGAAAGTACCCTATAAATAATGATATATATAAATAAATATATATACATATAAATATAAAAAAATATATATATTTATATATTAAGCTTACTATTATCTTAAATATTATTTTGGGTTTCAATACATAACCGAAGGATCTTCGTAAACATCTAGGATTTGCACATTTAAATACTTTTTAAATTTGTTTTTTGGTTGTGGGCCAGCAGTTTGCATTTTCATTGTGGCTGATGTATGTGTGTATATATATGTATATGCATATAAGTAATTGATATTTTTCTAATAATAATAATGTATCAAATTACAATGTGAAAACAATGTGACAGTGTGAAAAGGTTTGCATGTAGTGATGAACCTACAGAGAATGGTCACCAGACTCTGCATTTCTCCTCGGCTTTACGGAGCTGTATAGTGAGTTTCAGCTCATTGTTTTCTGTTCGGACCACAGCTTTACTGTTCTGGTTTAGTAAATTGATGTTTAAATTAGCAACTGTTCGCTAACAAGTTCACCATATCCACTTAAAAGGTGTTGATATGTCAATGTTTTGTTCACAACTTGTTTCTGCTGACCCCAGGTTGCCAAAAAAAATCAATTATTGCAGGTTTAAGAATACGGAGCATTGATTTCATTCCATAAATAAAATGTAAGGTTTACAAATTTAATATTTGTCAGATTGGCGAAATAATTTGTACTATAAAATTTTGAAGCAAAAACCTGCACTCAGAAAAAAACAAAGCAAGATCCTTTAAAGTATTTAGAAACTGATAATGTGGATAATTTAATAAAAGGCTTAATTAAAATTGATCTTGTAATAACCTTAGAATGAAACAAATATTTTGTGCACATAATGCAACAACTTTTGCATGTGATATGGATTGTTACATTTTAATATCAGTGAAATAAATACAAAAACAAAATAACCAGCACAATGTTTTTTTCCATTACAAATTTAATAATTATAATTAGTTCGTTTATTAATTGTAATAATAAGCAAAATATAAAATGATTAAGTGCATTTAAATTGTTTCATGGTGTTGCAACTGTGTCTGAAGTGAAGTGAACTGGACCCACATCTCTGCAGTGCTGGGTCCCATGTTAATACAATATATTCTTAACTGAAAAAAAAGTTCTATCAAGTCATAATTTAATAACAATGAAAAAATTTAGAAAGTAGAATAGTACAGGTGAATAATAATACTAATAAAACTAAATATAATGATAATAACCATAATCATAATAATTGAAGCAGTAGGTGGTTTGCAGTCACAGATCCAGACTCTCTAGCACCAGGGGCAGAAATATCCACAGAAAGCAACAGGAGGAGAGAGGAGAGAGACGAGAAAGCACAAAACTACAGGAGAGACAAGAAGTCAAGTTAGTAACGAGCATTGACGTCATATGTGCAGATGGAGAGGAAGAGGAGGAGAGAGGAGCTCAGGGCATTATGGGAAGTCCCCTGGCAGTGTAGGCCTGTAGCAGCATAACTACGGGATGGTTCAAGACAAGCCTGAGCCAGCCCTAACTGTAAGCTTTATCAAAAAGCAAGGTTTTAAGCCTACTCTTAAATGTAGAGAGGATGTCTGCCTCCGGGACCAAAACTGGAAGAGGGTTCCACAGTAGAAGAAATCTGCCTCCAATTCTACTTGTGGAGACTGTAGGAACCACAAGCAAGCCTGAGTTCTGGGAGTGCAGTGTTCTAGTGGGGTAGTAGGGTACTATGACTTCTTTCAGATATGATGGTGCCTGACCATTAAGGGCTTTGTAGGTGAGGAGGATGATTTTAAATTCTATTCTGAATTTTACAGGGAGCCAATGCAGAGAAGCTAACACAGGAGAAATGGGATCTCTTTTCCTAGTTCCTGTCAGTACTTGTGGTGCAGCATTCCTGATCAGCTGGAGAATATTTAAGGATTTGTTGGGACAGCCTGATAATAAGTTGCAATAATCAAGTAACAAAAGCATGGACTAGTTTTTCTGCATCTTTTTTAAGACAGGCTTTTTACAGTGTTATGTAGGTGAAAAAAGACAGTCCTTGAAGTTTGATTTATGTGTAAGTTAGAGGACATATCCTGATCAAAGAATGAATTTAGAATACACAAGCTTGTTGTTGGGAAATTTTTACATGTACAGTATGGTAGCCTGTTTTGCAAGATTTTTTGTTTTTTATGCCTCTACAGTTTCTACCTTTAAAAAAAACAAAACAAAAAAATAAAATAAAATAAAATAAATAAGAACCCCAAGTGACCACAGTGTACCCATAAATAATGACAAATATCATCATGCATTATCAAGAAAATCTGTTGTATGTGCAGTTAATAGGTCATGGTCACTTACAGGCTTCCCACAGTTTGCCGACCATTAACAGTTCGCTCAAACCACTGTTGCTTTGACTTGAGTAATAGCCTAAATTCTGCTTATTTTTGGTTGGACCACAACAGCGATGCCAGCCCTTTAAATGCGAATGTCGTTGAGTGAGTGAGTGAGTGAGTGAGTGAGTGAGTGATGAAGTCACACCATTGGTTGTTGCTCTTTCAAAATGAATTGGCGCAAAAAAATTCTATTGTCATCATGGCTTCTTACTTTCTCTCTGAGTGATCATTTTACAGATAAATATAGCTGAAATCACATTTCATCCATTGTCTTTAACTTCTTCAGGTCTACAGTGATCTTGTCAGACAACGTCACGGTTGACATGACAAATCAGGATTTTAGCGGAGCAAAGCTGCAGCTTGGAAATGGCTTGGAAGTGACTGCTGGTCAACATGTAGTCCCAATGTGCCGTGTTTCAGTCACTTTTTCATACTTGCTCCATTGTCTGACAACAGAAATAGAAAATATGTAAATGAGAACAGCTTTATTGGGAAGCTGTGGCTCAGCATGTAGAGTGAGTCAACCACCAGAAGGTTGGTGGTTCGATCACTGGCTCCTCCAGTCCGCGTGTTGGTGTCCTTGGGCACGATACTGAACCCCAAAATTGCCCCCAATGTATCATCAGTGGGTGAATGTGTGTGTATAGAAAAGCCCTGTTTGTATAGAAAAACGCTGTATGAATGTGTGTGCGAATGGTTGAGTGTGGCAGTAGTGTAAAGCACTTTGAGTGGTTGATAAGACTAGAAAAGCGCTATATATATATGCAGTCCATTTACTTAATTGGGAATTTGGCTGTATTAAAATGCTGTATATGTGAGCACAGGCAGTGGGAGAGAAGCAAACCGATGGGCGGTCGAGCCATAGACTAGGTTTTGACCTAGTCTTGTTTTTCTGCACCATCCAGGAACCCCAGTCAGTGCACTACTTTATCTTCAGTTAGCCTTTAGGTCAGTCTCAACTGTGTCAGAGATGTCCCTTTAACTGGCGGAAACTACATTGTGCCTTAATGGTAGATGCATTTTTAGAGCAAACTGAAACAATTAATCAATTGATCTAAAATGAATCAATAGCAACTTTGATAATCAGATCATTTAAGTGATTTATTGAGAAAAATACCAAACATTCCCTGTATCCAGTGTTTTAAATGTGGGGTTTATATCATTGTAAAGTTAATAGCTTTGGGTTTTGGACTGATTGTTGAACAATAACAATACATTTGAAGACATCACCTTGGCCTTTGGGAAATTTTGATGGGCATTTTTTAAATTACTATCGGAAGTTATATAGATTAAACAACTACTTAATTAACTACAAAACATCCTAAACATACTTATCCATGATGAAATCGTGCCCTACGACTTCTTGTCTGTCTGTATTTGATTTGAAGAATCCTTTGGCTTTGATATTTTCTGAACCCAGTCACCTCATCAGTCAGTTTTGTGGGAACACATACTGTCGAGTCTAGCTGTCTACATTAGGTCTTCCTGGTATTATACCCTAATTCAGCACTGCTGACAGTGTTCATAGTGAATTGTTAGAAATATGAAAGCAATGCTGCCTTCCAGGCACTCCTTCCAAAACAAATATTTCTGCTAATGGTTGTCTGGAATTTAAAATCACTCAGCAGCAGAGTGATGATACATCTCTCTATTGTGCCATATCACTCTGAATTCTTTGGAATGTCTTAGCCTGTGCCTCTCAGCTTAAAAAATGTTGCAAGATACTTTTGAGTACTAATACATTTGTTTTTCATAACTCAGACTACTTAGCTGTTATGCTTTGTGAGGCTTTGCTTTTATGACCTCAGTTTGACACTAAACACAGCAGATTTTTTCTTTGGCCAAGTGTTTTAGCCTTAAAAGGGTACACGTATGAAGCACTTCTGCTGTCACTGTGCTACTGATACAGTAGCCAAAAAGGGACGGGATGGTTTGTAATCATTTTAATGATCATTTTCACATTCTTTTCCTACATTCTTCTATTCTTGGTTGGTTGCAAAATTACAATAACTGATGCTCTTGGCCACTTGGGGACAGTGGAAAAAAATTGTGAACAAAACAGTGATATATCATCACCTTTTATCTTAGTATGATGAAATTTTAGTTATGCTGAACAAACAGCTGCTTATTGACAGATCCATCAGTTACAGACACACACTATTAAGCTCACCAGCTAGTCTCCTACTAGACAGTAAGTAAGTCTACTGAGCAGGTAGTGTATGTACAGCTGAGGGGAGCTGCAGACTTGGGAGATAATTCTCGCTTATAATCATCATTATGTGGAAACCCTTTCACATTGTCATTTGATAGTTTTGTTATAAAAAATATCACTTATTGATGTAAAATGTAGGCTACAGAATGAAGCCTCTACTACAACCTATGTTTACACCAAAAAAATATATCACTTCCCTGGAAGATGAAAGTGTAGAATAGCCATTATGTATACTGTATTTGATGAGGTACTGATACTTTGATGGGAGTCCTAAAACAGTTAGAAAATGATGTTCATTGGGCTTTAAAAACTCAACTAAGTGCAGACAGCAGAGTGTGTACTTCAGATAGCCTGGGAGACTGTAGCATTCTGAGGAAATACATAAAGCAAAGCAAACTGTGTCAAAAGATTTAAAGTAAATTATTTATTTGATATTCATGTTTACATACATAGTATATATGTAACTATAATAAACTTATCTTAAAAGAGATAAAGGGGAAATTTCAGATTTAATTATTACTATCCACATAGTGTACCAGACAGCATTTACAGTAATAGCTCCTCGAGGAGTGAATATGTAACCTAGCTAGTGTGTGTATGTTTGTTTGTTATATGGATGCTATCCACACAGATTAGGTCTAACTGTGTCTAATGTCTCTAAAATGAAGGTGACATGCATCGCAGATTGCATATAACAGTAAAATACTAAAGCTGCCGAAGCTGCAGTTGGATGCCATTAAGCACAATGGAAGACGATGCCCACAGCCTCCTTTGGATGTGTCCACTGCACACACTGCTACAGTGGCCCCGAGATGCACAAGCAAACAGCATTTCACAAAGCACAACAACAGTTCAGAATAAATAACAAAAGAAAAAAAACAAAAAAAACAATGACTTTTCAAGTTGATGGAAAAGGAGGGGATAACAATTCTTGCTCATGATTGGATAGTCCCCCAGCCAGTTCACGATCAGATACTATACGGAAGTAAACCCTACTGATGCACTGACTGGCCACAGATGTATTAGGATGCTACTGGGCCAATTTAAAATTGAGTTTTTGAGGATGGAATATGTTGAAATCATAAGGGGGTATTTCAGTGAAGGAGATTAAAATGATACCATTCTTGATAACATATCAGGATATCAAAATGCTTAATCTCTGACAACACACTTTAAGGAAGAAGGACTGAAGAGAAGGAGCGACTATTCGTAAACAAGTGACAAAGTGCCATGTTATCAGAGCGGTGTGGACCTGGCCAGACCTATATGGCAGACTCTAAAGTAAAAACATTGACTGTTAATGGGGACATGATACGATAATGCGAATGCTTGGTTGATTGGAGATTAAGCTGGAAGGAAAAGTGACACCACCTTAAATTAGGCTGTAAACCAGTCTGTGACTGGGAGAGAACATGAAACATCACACTGTCCCATACAATTACAAACTGTTCCTGATTGAGCCTCGCCTGCCCCCATTCACTGAGCTCATAAAGGGATGAAAATAGGTGTTCAGTATTGTAAGGCACAGTTTATGCAGTTTTATTTTTTGAATACCTTTTTAGATGTATATGTGGCAGAGTATTTTAGTCTATTTTGCAGTCATTTTGTATTATGTTGCAGTAGGTTTTAAAATATAGACTTTACAGTAGTATAAATGTACAAAATCGAACGTAATTACACAGGGTTTGGTGGTGGTTGTCTTTGAGTGAGAAAACAGTTGATGAATTCTGAAAGATGTGGTCGTTGTATGTATTTTGTAGCAAAGCAATGAAAAGTGAACTACAGTTCAGTCCACACTGACTTCTGTTGTGCTGGTTTCGAGTTTTGAAAAAGTAAACTCAGTGTGGAAAAATGTGAGTTAGCAATTGTAAAAAACTGATTAGTTTTAGAAAAACAATTTTCTGAAAGTTATAAATGATTGTAAAAATTTCAGTGTATGTTTTGTGTATTTGTTATTGCTAATAATACCTTCTGAAAAGTTTTCAGGCAGTATGATTTTTTATATGGCTTAATCTGCTTTATGTAAGTGCTGGATTTTTAGTGACCTGAGGTACAGGAGTGTTTGAAAAAACACCGATACAATTAAAGGTTAAAGACCAATAAACAAACATTAGTCCAAAATTATCAGTCCTTGCTTATCAAATGCAAATAAAAATGTTAAAAGTACGTAAACAGTCTGTATATCATTAAATAAACATACAAAATACACTACCTCTGATACCAAATGCTAGAAAGAGGACATCCTGGTGAGAAACTTGCACCCATTTCTACATAAGTAATTTTTCACTACATGGAAAAAATTTAAATCATATCAGGACCTGATCTGACTTGTGATCAAATGGGTTCAAGGCTGCTGCTGGGCAGTGCAGGCAAAAGCCCTGGGGGCACATGTCAGCCAGAGGAAATAAAAAAAATGATAAATTAAATACATGAAACATGGTAATACATGCAGATTGAAAATTGTGGACGGTGCTTCTGTCTTTGCAAAGTATTGTATTCACTTGTGTTTCCACGTACTCAGATCAACACGCTGGAAGCAGCACACACTGGACCTATATGTGCATATTGTGCACAGCTCGCACAGAGCGGATACCTGAATTAATCATTTAAAGCTTCCACTGCTGCATGTAAAGACTTGGGGCTTTTCTAAACACGAACCAGCAAATCTCCAAACTGTATTTTGTATATTTTTTTAATGATATACATACTATGTAAGGACTTTTTTTTAACATTGGATAATGCAAGGATTGATTTTTTTTGTTTGTTTTTTGGTCTTTAAAATCCAATGTGTCTTTTCAAATTTGAGAAGAAATAGACCGTAGAGTTTACATATATTGATTAGGCTTTATGTGCACAATTATAACTGGCAGTGCATGCATACCAGCAGCTGCAGAACCAATATACACCTGCTTTCTGTCTCCCAGACATGTTTCAGTTGTCATTGGTTTTGATTAAGATTATACTGTAGACACAATAAGACCCATTTGTTACATATCAATCAAAACACAGTATATTTTGATTGGCTGTATTAAGACACAAAATAAGGAACAAACTGTCTGTTTTAACCAGTTACAACATTTACACTATATATGAAAGAAGACAAATGTACTGCAGTTTGTAAAATTGTACTGACGGCAAATTTTACAATTACAGTAAACGAGACTCCTTTGAAAAATAGTGCAATTTTTTTTAATTTAATTTGTCAAGTGAGGATGACTTCATAGATTTTGTGCAATGCTATCAGCAACAAAGTATTAATTATTTGTGCCTTCTTGAGACTTCGTCCTGGAGGCAGTACATACCAGTGAAAACTCGATTCTTATAAAACTCACAAAATACCAGTTGACAATACCCAGTCACTCATTATTGGGCAAAGCACTATCCCCATTCATGTGCAAGAATTGTTGTCCTTTACTTTTCCTTCTTCTGAAATGCTGTTGTGCTATTTTATTGTTTTTCCTAAATCATTGTTGTATTTTCTGTGTTGTTTTTCTGTTTTGTGAAATGTTGATGTGTTTTTTTGTTGCGTTTTGTGAAATGTTTTTGTTGTTGTTGTAGTGTGTAATGAAGAAGCTAGTTTGACTGGTACTTAATCGCTTAATTAAAAGACACCTTGTTAATGTACAGAAATATCATTTTTTTAAAATAGGCTTGGAGCAACACTTTCAAAGTTGTATTATTTGGTGTGAGCAAATGGACAGTGCAGGATAGGTAGAATACAGTGGGTTTAACAGAGCTTTTTCCACTGAAAATAGATGCCTGCTATTCATGTCATAGAATTAATTCAAGTCACAGGTTATCATTCACACACGATGCACACACTGCAATGCAAGCTGTTAACCTTATCAAATAATCCTAAAATATACAGTGTTTTGAAGGCATTTCCTAACTTCAATAGGCCTTTTACACAGCACACATTTGACAGCAGGAAAGCACAGGTGAAACTAATAACATTAACAATGGTTTTTTTCAATTTAACTGTCCCAGGAAGGCTCACACACAAATACCAGTTTTGCCATGGGAATGACAAAACTAAGGAATGCAGCTCTAATCAGTGTAATAAACAACATCTGTTAATATCCTGCAATGTCAAATTGTCTACTGTGTAAAATGTCTCTACCTGCCAAAGTAATGGCTGACTCAGCAATACTGACCAACAAACTTATCAGGTATGTTATGTCATTTTGTGCCCCAGTATGAAGTAGTACAAATCTTGATTTCCTCTTTAAAAGCTGAAAGGGTTTTAATTCTATCAAATTTAAGTGATGCAAATGAGGGATTTGAATTTCAAGCTACGGTTAATTATGATTGATCATAAAACTTTTCTGAAAAAGTACTATTAGTTCTAAAATATAGCAAAATATCTTCACATCATGACTGTCTTGGTTTTTATTAACTGAACAGTGAACAATGTAATGCAGCTTTTTTGGAATCTGCAAATGAACTAACATTGTATACACTTAAACAGCATAAAGAAAAGCTTATTGGTTATTAAAAGCCTAGGACAGTACTATGTCTCTTAGAGTCTATGCTCCCATTCATGTTTTCAAAATTCATGAATTTTTCATGATGAAATTCAGTTTACAATCCAAAACACCTGTCCATAAAAGTGTGGTGCAAGTACTTTCTAGTTAAGTTTACCTGCTGGTTTTAAAATCATTAGTTAAAATCATCTTTTTTAAAGGAAGAAAGTTTGCACAGAACATTATAAAGATGGTCTGTGGCACAGTTATTTTGGGCTCTTATAAGCCACTAGCAACAACCATCCCTGTGCACACCATCTCTGCATTACAACTAACATACATGAGAGAAGCTAAAGCTGACCTTTGATGCAGGGAGTCTCATGTAAAATGCTCTCTCTCTCTGAGCATTAATACCTAGCACACTTAAACTAGCTGTGCTTCAGTAGGTCAACCAGCTAATGTTAGCACAAGAAGTCATAGCCACAGTACCTAGAGCTACAAACGGGTGACAAATTAAAGGAAAAACCAATGTAAAATGTCTCAGTAAGGTGTTGAACCACCACGTGCTGCCAGAACAGCTTCAGTGCGCCAGGAAATCTACAGGAGGGATGGAACACCATTATTCCAACAGATGTTCCCTCATTTGGTGTTTTGATGATGGTGGTGGAGAGCTCTGTGTAACACCTCAGTCCAAAATCTACCATAGGTGATCAACTGGGTTGAGATCTGGTGACTGTGAAGGCCACAACAAATGATTCACATAATTTTCATACTAATCAAACCATTCAGTGACACCTCCTCCCCTATCGATGGGGGTGTCATCATCCTGTTTCTCCACTCATTTTTCCAGGTTCTTCCTTTAATTTTCACTTTTTCGGTAGTTACTCTGTCCCTATTTGACCATTCGAAAGGTCCTCCCAGTCAGTGTTTGAAACTAAAAAAGTGTCAATTTTCACACTCTTGTTTGAGACAAATCCTGTTGCATACACCGATTAGCTACAACATTAACTGGTTTTAATGGTTTGGCTGAATGGCGTATATGCTAAAGCACTACAGTGCTGCAATGTAAAAAGTAACCAGACAGAATCCTAACGTTCATGAATCCCCCTAATTGGTGAATTGAAGAGTTTGAGGTGCGGTAGAATAGATGTGTTGTGATTTGTCAGATGGTTGAGTGCACATAAAAGTGTTGTTGCAGCTGTCTCTGCAGTGCTGTTGGCAGACATAGAATAATGGTATGGAGAAATGCTGTTGAAATCCAGCACTTAGTCTACTTCCTGCTTCCTGTCATATCACACCTAATGACTCGTCTAAGATGTTGGAATTGTCCCCAAACTTTCTCTGAACCCTTTCTGTGAGACTCTGTAATTGTTCAACTTTCAGACTGAATTTCAATAGTGGGTTTTTAGTCAACTGTGTGGAAACATTCAAAGCTTTCATGAATGGTGTACGTTTGGTTTCTTTTCTATTAAATCTATTCCACAAAATAAACATTTTAGTGGTGCAGTAGACTTAACATATAGTATATTGAAAAGCAGATAAACTGGTTGAGTGTGTCCCTTTCGAACTGGCTGTGTGCGTCTGCATTAATGGCAATGTTGATGTGATTCATATTGCTCTGGATTTCATTAGCGAAAGGAGGGAAATCAGGGGAAAGTACAGCCTTACCACTGCTCTTTCTGTAATTTGTTTGTGTGCTGAGGCAGAAGGGAGTGGTCTGTATCGCTCCAATCCCGGACTCGAGAATCTCCAGACTTGTGTTCCAGGGACATGCATCAGTGCACTATTTTTAATAACCACTATTTGTGCACTGGTTTCAATTAAAAGTTGGAGTGTATTAATGTACCTGGAAATGCACAGCAGTATTGTAAGATGCATATCATATAAGCACAGTGTCCCTGGTCTGATTCGGGCTGGGGACCTTCATTACATGTCATCTCCCATGTTTCCTGTCTACTTGATCTGTCACGTCAAATAATGAAGGCAAAATGATTAAAAAAAATAAATGAAAAAAATAGGGATAGGGACGCATACATTGGCATAAATAGGCATATTTGGGGAACAACCCCAGAATTGCTCCTAATGTATGTGAATGGACAAAAGCATGCATCAAAAACTAATGTTATGTACTGTTATGCATTAGAACGACTTGATATGTAGACAATATGACAATATGTGTACCACTGCAACGGACAGACAGAGAGAGGGAGGGAAGAATTAACAATGCAACAAGGTGTTAAATCTGCACTCCAGCAACTATAACATTAAACCAAGTATGTAACAAATATACACTCATTTGCCAATTTATTGGGTAAAATGAGCTTAATTGAATGCAGCCAAATACAATAGTCCTGCAGTAAATCCTACCCTCATGAGGGCTTAACATTTAATTATTGTTGAAGGCGTTCGAGAGAGGTGATGATTCTACTTGAACATTCTGAAGGCTGTAGTTTGCAGTGCTGTTGAACTGTATTGTGTTGTACCCAGTGGTGATTATTTAGTTTCTTTATTGGTATAAATGGGGTGGACAAATGTTAGCAACACTTAAAAAATATAACAGTATAATTCAACAGAACTATAACTGTAGCTGCCAAAATGATCATATAGTTGAACCAGCACCTCCGTAAAAAATAGTTTCAACAAAACTGAACATTACTACCTTCAAGAAAGGTATAATTTGTTGTTGGGCTGTTGTGCTGGACTGCTTTAGTTTCAGATATTTGTACCTAGTAAATTGGCAGCTGTTTTTACATCATAGATGCGATGAGTGTGGGTGGCTGCTCTGCAGATGTTCTGGACTTTACTGTAACTGGGCGTACAGCTGAATGATATATATCTCACAATTGTAAGTAAGGTGCATTGAAAAAAAAAAAAAAAAAAAAAACACATCTGTGATAATGTTGAGTATTAATAAAAACAAAACAAAAATTCTATAAATAAGAAAAAGCGTGAACCAGAAGCACATGAAAAATTGAAATATCTAAGCTGACCTATCAAACCCAGCAGATGTTTGGAACAGCAAGATGGAAAGCTTTAATAAAGTGTTGGAAAATGGAGATTTAAAGGCTTTACGTGACCACGCAAGACATATGCAGAACGTCTGCCTTTAACATCAGTGCTCTTCTTTCTTTGCAGGTGTCATTTTATGATTTTGCAAGGTCATAGCCAATCAGCAGCAGTGTCAGGACCAGAGGGGAGCGTACCAACAGTCGCAGTATGGACCTTAGATTCAGACGGCTGTCGCCTCTCACCAGGGGAGCTCTTCATCTCCTGCTGTTGGCCAGACTGGTGCTGCCATCTCACACAGAGAGTGAGTACTAATATTAGCCACACAACTTAGGGCTTTGCAGACATGTCACCAATTTCACTCATAGATTATCTATTAACTGCTATGAAGTCTGCAGAGATAGCTTTTAAATGGAACCTTGTTATGTGATTGAAACACATTGCTGCTGTTAAGGTTTTACTTCAAAACATTTTTACTTCAAAACATTATTATTCCATCAGTCTCATTGTACTGTTGTGCAATGCACAAGACCTTTCCAATTCATACTCACTGTATTGAAGTTGGTGGGAGCACAGGAGAAAAGTGCTGGTGAATGTTACATATTGGACTAATAACTCATTTTTAATGGTGGGAGTTTCTTTTTACTTTGTATTTTTTTCAGGTAGGATGTTTTAAAAGCATGCTCTCGCATCATTAATGCTCCACACGTTGTTCCTAGTAATTTATTATACACAAAAACTGTAATTTAATCTTTTCACATAGTAGCAGGAGATTCAACTGTATTTTTCCCTCGTTATATACCGGATGCGGCCCTCTAACTATATTGACTATTCAAGTATTTTGATTTTTCCAGCAGTGAATGTTGTGCACTTTTCAGGCCACAGAATATAGGACACACTAATATGTGCTGGTATCGAGTGGAAGTAAAACAATAGGTTTTGTTGTCCTCCCAAAATATTAAGCTGCATTCTCTATAAAGCTGATAACTTATGAAAATCAAAAAGTTTTTATTTTGCTTACGGATATACGATTGCAGTTTAAACGCAACTTAATTAAACTGCAGCATTAAGTTTCTCCAAAGTCTGCAGGCAGCAGACATAATATCCACAGGATAACACACGAACAAGCTAACAGGCTAAAAAGCACTACTGTGGTATATGAACAAGCAGTCTCTTTGGCATTCTTCATAACTCTTCATAGTACAGGCTACCATAACACCAGGGTGAAAAGCAATGTTTCACTGCCCT
Organism: Xiphias gladius; assembly: GCF_016859285.1. Lineage (NCBI taxonomy): Eukaryota > Metazoa > Chordata > Actinopteri > Istiophoriformes > Xiphiidae > Xiphias > Xiphias gladius. Next base: position 30,239,594 of record NC_053405.1, on the reverse strand, counting down.
CTCTGGTAAAAAGTTTCAGGTATGTTTCTGCTAAGCCAATCAACTGACCACACCCATTAGCTGTGGTCAAAAGTGTATTTTGTTGTATTTGTCTCTCAAATTCTGAAATACTGTTTACGCAACCCCCCTCAGTGTTTACGAACTTTCCAACTCTTAGGGTGAATAAATGAGTCTCCCTTTCTCAGTTTCTTCTGCAATTTCAAGGATAGCTGATTTTTTCTTTGCATTGGAACATTGCATCCCTATGTCAATACCATTGCATCCTGTCAACACGGAGCAACCCACCACCCACTCGTTCTACACAGGACAAAACGCACCCTTCATGCTAAAGCTAGCAGGCAGACTGTAAATACTGCAGGAGTTGCTTTCATGGGAATGAAACAAGTGAATCGGGGTTTTGTTTCACTTGTCTGTACAATTGTGTTTAAGTCGAGAATGTTTTTTGAGGTGGAGACTGGTAGTTGTATATTTCTGTCATCATGGCCTATGTATGTCTGTAATAGAGTAGGTGAGGTAAGGTAGGATTTACCCGCCCTTTATTTATTACTGTCCCCAGGAAGGATGTTCACAAAAAAAAAAAAAGGTTTTCCTCCTATTCTGAGTCCCCAACTCATGCTCACACAACCATTTGCACTTTCACATCCTGACATTTGTTACAGAATAAAATGAACTCTTATCTATTGATAAAATAAATTTTGAAAATAAGAATAATTGAATACATTTTTATATGACCTTGATTATGCACAATAAGGTTAATATAATTGAAATGATTTCTTTAGGAAATGTAACTGGGGTTTCAAAAAGCGATTTTAAAAAAACAAACAAAAAAAACCAAAAAAAACAGAATCCTATAATCGTGAGGCCCCTAAAAATATCAATGACAAAAAAACCCTCAATTAGAAACTGTATTGAAGTAGAGAAGCTAGTGAAACAGAGCATAGCCCAGGAGATGTCAGGAAGATGCTCTTTAAGCTAAAACACAAATATCTTATGTCCTAAAATTTTGGATTTGTTAAAGATTAAATGGAGAAAGTTTGGTTGTGGCTGCTAAAACCTGTCAGCATGTTTAGCCACTGTACCTTCCGACACTCGAATTACTCTCGGTTACTCTACACCATGGCTTCTCGAAGTCTGGACCGCGATCCGCATCTGGACCAAACGGCAAGTCAATCTGGACACAACCCATACCTCGTCTTATGAATACAATAAGTTATGAAGTTTAACATTTTCTATTTTGAAATAAATTGTCTATCAATAAATTGTTAGTGATGCTGTTGTTGAATATACAGAGTAACTGGAGATTATTCACAGCGATCCTGTCCCCAGATGAATGTGGTTTTAATGTAGCTTATTTCCCTAACATTGTCATCCTTGTCATAAGTGCTAGGGGGAGAGTTGTGTGTTGTTGCTGCCAAATTCTCGCATTAACATTACATCAGAGAATTTGCTATCAGCTCCTAAACTACAGACTAATAATGTGTCTCGTTTTCTCTAGTACACAATTTCTATGACTGAGTCAGAAATAAATATGGACTAACTGTCTGAGCCGTGTCTGCCTCAGTTTCGTGCTGGCCCAACCACAAGAGATGTGACCTTTGTGTTGTAATCACACCTCAGAGTTCAGGGATCACATTTCGTGTGTGCCAAAACAATGCTGACAGTTGAATTAATGGTGACAACCACATATACCACATCAGCTTGACCAATGAATACTGGTCTCCGTCTAGCAATCACAAATGAATAAATGTTATTTTGTGATCGCAAATCGTTCCAGACCTCTGACCTTGAATAAAAATCAGATGCAGACCTTTGAGTAATAAGTTTGAGAACCCTTGCTTTACGCAGTCTATTTGCTTTATCCTGGGTCCAGTAATGTGAATGGGGAAAACACGAAAAAAGGTCAACAACATGCTGCTCCCATTGTGAGTACTGACTCAGACAGCAGGGTCATGGCTGGGTTCGAAGACTAAAAAATGATCTGCATGCACTGAACAGACCCTGGCTAATGCAATGATGGTTCTTTGGTTCACCCATGAGAATCCCATTGAATCAACTCAGCTATGTGTAATGAGCACATCATCACATCTGGTAAAGGCACAGGGTGTCGAGGTGAAAGGTTGAGTCGGAACATTATGAAAATAGAATTTCATATTAGTTCAGTAAGACAGTGAAATGCAATTGAATTATATACAGCTGACAGCAGGTCGTTAATCAAGTCTGGCCTTAGGAAAACAGACATTTAGATGTGATAACACAATCTGTGATGCTTGGCAGTTAAAGAAACGTTAGAGGAATTCTAGATGACATAGCATTCCATACAACAAAATACACATCTACAGAAGGCTACTATGTCTACTGTTTTATCTTTTATAACACTAACTGCCTATAAAGTCAGCTAAGGAGAGCATGGTGCCTCAGTGTCGTTCCTCAGGCACCAGGGTACTCTACCAGACACAAAGGGTTTGAAGTTTTCAGATGATTTATCCAGTCAAAATGCACATATTTTATCATCCCTTCAGAAACAAAGAGGACAAAAAGAGTATCCCCAAGAGGCTACGATGTTGGTATTAAGTGCTAGTCATAATAAAAAAATAAAAAAATAAAAATGGATGATTTTGTTTTAATTAGAGCATTAAATAATATGATGCCCAGTTGGTCTTTTTTTTTTTTTTCCCCCAAAATGTTACTGTTCCCATCAATTACTTTGGTGAGTGCAATGTTATCATAACAGAGAACCAGAGAGAACCAGAATCACTGGTGAGCTATAAAAAGTAAACCCAAATTGTGCTGGAGGAAAATTCATTTTCATTCTTGCTCTCTGGAGCCTCAATGTGTTCATCAATGTGTTTTTCTTATGGCGGGTTCTGCAAAACACCTAAACGCGCCCGCAAAACTCTGAAGTTGTGTAACTGTGGCCGGTCCTCAGACCCAGCGCGTGCCTTTTGAAATTTGAGCGTAAAGATCTGCCGATATTGGCTGATTGGTCGATTATTAGACAACCAACGTAAAGATGAGAAGAACATAAGAGCAAGCAGAATCCAGCACACATGCTGTACAACACTGCTATACAGTAACTGTTAAACCTTTAACAAAGAACTGTCACATTTGGCTTTTCTTCCTTTTTTCTACAGCAGCCCTTTTCTGTGTGCGGCTGTTGACTATACCACAGAGTCCACTACAGTGTTGGAGAGCAACAACAATGTTTCCGCAGACAAGAGCACATCTCATGCGAATATCCACACATTGCTGTTGCGGACAGTGCACACACTGTACGTAGCATCTTGGGGCTTCACAAAGAACTGCTCTTGTGACTTTTAATGTATACAAGCAAGTGCAACACCACAAAAAAACACCAAAAACTGTCTGAAAGTATGCATGTTATCCTCATTTCAGCAATTACTGGCTTGTCACCCCTCTCTATGAAAACAGGCTTTTTGCCTCATCTTGAAGTGTGGTTGTTCAGACCAGCTACGGTATAAAAACATTTTTCCTTTTAGACAGACATTGGACGCCACGTTGTACAAACTAGTTACTTGAAACATCCCTCTATGTATTATTGAGACGTGTGTTTTGATAGCAAGAAGAGCTTTCTTCAAGGCACATTTGCGCCACCACAGTGTTGCAGAACACTCAAGGACATAATTTATACGATGCTTACCCACTTTTGATAGTCTTTATAGATTGTTGAGCACTCAGCATGCTTAAACAGCAAGAAAATACAACGAGAGAAATTTTTCTAGTCTTTGGGGAAACGTAAGACAATAGTAACTGTTAGCACCTACTTGTATGTAGCTGTTACTTGCTGGTGCAGTATTTTACAGCCTGTATGCCCCCAAGTGAAATAACCTATCTCCCAAATGTACTGTTAGCTCGCAGAACAGATAATGAAATATAGGTCTCTAAAATATGAACTAAATTTAGGGAAGCAGAAACTTGCAATATGGTGGTTTATAGGCATCAGTCCTTATGAAAATAAACAATATTTCAGCATCTGCCAATCATTTAGTCACTGTATTTAGCAAATCCCTTTATAGCGCATTACTCATTTTCCTGTCTAAAGTAAAACATGATATCACAAGTCAGTTTCTTCGTGTCTATGTATTTGTGTGTGTTGTGCGTTTTAAAAAGGAACAGCAGGTGCACTTGCAGCTCTAACGGCAGTGATTTGAGAACACTGTGCTGGTACATGTTGGTAGCAGTTGTCAGGATGTAGGCCAGGCAGGGGCAGCACAATGCCTAAACCTCAGGAGGAGGAGGTGGTCCACGGAGGGCAAGGTTTCTGATCAACAGGTTAGAGGCTTCATGGCCACAATGAACACATTGTGTAATTTCCCTTTATAATTTAGAAGATAGGTATTCATGATAGGGGCTGTGTTAGCAATTACCTTCCAGTGTAAGGACTCTACTCTGGGGAAAATGGGAATCATTAATTCATCCATGGTTACAGTGCAAAGAGAAACTGCCAGCACCTACAGCACCATGACTTTCCATGGTGCAGATTCACCAAAATGTAAAGAAGTATATTTGAGCAAAGTTCATTCTTAACTAATGAAATTACAGCAAATTTATCTTAAATTCACTCACTATCTTTTAGTGGACCTGTTAATTGCATTTCACATCCTTATGAGATGGGGCCTAGGTGTGGCCCACAGCCAACTGAATGACACCATGGCAACCTAATACCTACTGTTTACATCACTCTAAGCATCATGGGAACCCTGGTGGGTTAAAAATAGTAAAATATAAAAGAATAGAAATTGACAATAGCAGTCACAAAATCCGTGACAATCATTTTTTTTCTTTCTACACTATCTTCTGTTTGTGTTGACAGGGTTTAAGCTTAGAATGTCTCATCAGCATGGTTGTTCCAGTGGGGACATGGAAATTACTAGAAGAATGTCATTTCTTTTTTTTTTTAAGCCAAAACTTAGATCATCAAACATAGAACATGTATTTTACCACTGGCTTAACCATTGATGGAGTAGCCCAACCTAAAATAACAATATTACGACATTGTATATATACACACACGACACATCTATCCAATGCATGTAATGACAGTGCCATAAGCTTGTGAATAAAAGGAAGTTAAAACCAAGGAAAAACACCCCAGGATACAAATGGATAAAAAAAAAAATGCAGCCTTGTGATGTCCTTGCACAGAAGCTTTTTGGTTGTGATGATGCACTACAGTACTCTGCTGTCGATGTTTGTGTGTTTGGGCAGCAAGCAGTTTCTCTGCTTTAGTAGCTTGATCATATTGCATTTTGTGGTGATATTTTTGCTTGTGCACAATTCATCATGTAGTGTAATACAGTCTCAAGATTTGTTGATTCAGTTTAAGGAGAAATTATTAGCACTTGATTTGATACTGTGGATCTCCCTGCTGATGCAAATATGAGACAATGTGATTGAGATGTATACAAACACTGAAATGTTCTCCACATTTGCTGATGAAAATGACCTCTTTTCAGTGTAAAAACCGTGAACAATGTGACATTATGTCTGTGTGAGTTGGTTTGCATGTCAAATTCCATCTCTCGACAGGGAAGTTGTTCTCTGCGAGAGGGAGCGCTTTACAGTCGTAACCTCTTTGTAGCTCATTCTCACATCATAATGCTGTCGCAAATGAATTCTTACCAGATGCCACACAGAGTACAGCTCACCCTCCTGAGTATACTCATCGTAGAAAAATCTGAGAATCTGAGTTGATTTTTGAAAGTGGGACATTTCATAAGCCAAAAATAATACTTTGTAGATATTTTAGAAAACATTAGGTTATTTAATGACTGACTTCAAATAGACAAGCTGAGCACAGTTGATGTACAGTAAATGTTATTTCTAGTTGAGCTGAAACCTCTAAACTTTTAAATACAGTGAAGTTTTCAAAAAACTTTTTTCAAAATTTACTTTACTGAAATGGGCACACTGTTTTAAAATTTCCTGTACTACCTTATCGTACTTACCAAACAACTAAATACATGACACAAATTTTTAAAAATCCTGCAATTAAATGAGATAATATTTGTCTTTCAGCCTGAAGCACTCTGGTTGCACCCTACTTTAGCTCAACAGCTTATACAATTTCTTGGCCCTGACTGCATTCTAAAAACACATACCAACCATGAATCCAACAGCAGCCACCAAGGTCATGCTAACCATCAAAATTAGTAGCACTTAGCGCAGACAAGACCTTCCAAATTTCAAAAAGGAACCACTCAGCTCTAAGCCAATGAACAGCCTGAACACATAAATCCACAGCCAAATACTTTTGAAAAAGACTCAACTTTGAGATGACACCTGAACCCATGACAACCATGAAATTTGGCAAGATCAGTACCACATATTTTTATACACAAATGGCTATTTTTTGCCATGGTAGTCCTAGCTCTTCAGGGGTGTCTCATGTTATGCAACTCAATCACTGATATATCCATCTCCATAAAATCTTACATGACCAACATTGATTTCCCTGAGTATATACAAAATAAAAAGAATCACTTTGACATGCATTTTGGACTGCCAAGTATGAATGAAGCACTAAGCATTTCCAGTGAGCCATCAAGTCTGGGGGTTAGAATTTATTACCTCTGATGTCAGGATAAGTCATTGTGTCAGATTAAGTAATCACAGAGTCCAAAATGTTTGCTGTGACTTGGATGAGGGGCAGACTACAGGTCGGACTCACCCCAGTCAGACTGTGCTGTCTTTCGTGATCTGCATAATGTACAGAGGTGATCAGTAAGGTGCCAGAGACTGGCTTCGCTGTTCCAACTGGCAGCACCAACATTATTCCCCTTTCACTGCACCAACTGGACTGGTGAATTGTGGGATACACTTAACTCTGAATGCCGCTTTGAAGCGATATTAGGAATAGTGTGAATTAAGTGCAGGTTAAGTGTACTGTTAAGTGTACCCAACAGAGGACACACTTGCCTTACATGTGGTCTCACATCTCCTCGGCAAAATCAGTGCTTCAGAAATGTTTCAGAAGCTAGACCACAAATAAATATTATTAAAAGCACAATGAATAGCATTAATTAATTCATTTATTTAAAATAATTCAGTTCTGGTAAACAAGAACTGAAAGTAATGGACTTTATTTCTGAGCCTAGATGAAAATTAAATATAGCATCCACCATGATCATCAGAATTTTCCTTATGTGATTAAAGGCCTCTTAATTAGATTTTTCTTTTTTTTTTTAGGTATTGTTTTACGCGCTCCTGCGAGTCAGTAGTGTAATTCAGGAAACAAAAATTCTAATTCGAGCAAAAACAATGTTCTCATCCAGCCAGGGTTCACTTTATGACTCATATGTTATAACCTTCCTTTTCCCACTTCATAGCCTGTCTTTGGTTTTGCAGCTTCCCAGGGTCGCATAGGAATAATGATTTGCAAAGTTTCTTTGCCCCCCTCTTCCGGCTTTCATGCAGCGTGTGGGTACTGCCACCGCACTTGTGTGGGAGGCAATTTTGCGGGTCATGAACAAGGAGCTGAGGAGAACAATGTATTATTTATAAGATCAAACATAGGTGGCTGCAGTGTCTCTGCATCTAACTTCCAAATGGAAGTTAAGATTGCTGACTCTGCCAGGCTGACTGCCTGCTTTTGGGTATTAGATTATGGGGAAAAACAGGAAGATAAAATTGTCCGTTTAGACTATTCAGTATGGACATTAATAATGCTTAATTCTGCCTTGGTGCTTTCTCTCTCTTACTAGCCAATATTTGTTTATCACCAAGCACGCTTAGTAAGTGGATTTTTCCATTTGCAAAAAGCTCCACTGTAACAAAAGACTCAAACCACAGTAATGTATCAATCAGTCAGGCTTAGCTAATTGCAGAAATTATTTTGTGATGACTTATTGAACTGTTTTCATTTACCTTTCTGCTGTTCATATCTCCACTCAGCCTGCTACTCAGGCTCAGTTGAATAGATTGGATTTGCAGTGTCTTTGCTGTCAGACTTGCAATCACAAGACTGTAAATTGGTTTCACGAGAATGTAAAGCTTCGTCTTGATTTATGATGAGCTGTTCTTGGCAGGGGTTTGATGTATTGATTGTCATATCATAAGGTGGAATTGGAAAATGGTTTGCTTTCCTCCTTTAGTAAAATGTATTTTTGAGACTGTAGACACTGTAGACATACAGTTAGCTAGTTTATTCTTCATAAAAGAATTGAAAGAACCATGTGATTTTATGTCAGTCGTTTGAAATAAAATTTGAAATTCAGCAATCACATTACAGTTACTAATCCCAGTTACGTTCTGTTACTTTAACATTTGTACTAACAGCTTTTTCATTGTCTTAATGTGAGTTAGATGGTGGTTGAATATCAGTTTGGCCTCTGTGCTTTCAGTGGACAGACCTGTCTTATGTGCTAGCTTAAGCGGTTAGGCATTTAACCTCCACCAAAAGAGAAGAAACGCGACTCCCAGTCACCTAGTTTTGTTTTAAGTTTAAAGAAAGCGTGTAGCTACCAGCCTGCTGAAGTCAGGACTCATGAAGACCTGTGTGCAGTCTCTGAAGCTAAGATGGATCGTCAGTAAATCCCTCCAAATTGTGGGACTGAATGCTTGTTAAACCACATTATCTCATTTTCTGTTTCTACATATGTCAAATACAAAAGCCGAGACGTGTGGATTGGAGTTGTTTAAAAAGGCACCTTTGACAGAGTAACAAGTAATGTAAAGCATTACTTTTGCTGCTGGGTAATTAGTAATTATTTTTTCCATGACTGATGCATAATGAGTGATTGATTTCAGTTTTCAACTTACCTAAAACTGCTCACCTGAACCTGAAACAGCATGCTGCCACCAATGCAGCACCTCATGTTGCTTTGAGGCAGGGCTGTTTTCAGTCTCAGTGCCCGCTACTAAATTATGCCATTGGCCCCTTCGTCTACTGAGTGATGACTGTTCAAATTTGTCAGGCACTACCCACCGGTCAGTCAAAACCAAGGCAGCTACAAGGAGTCCAGGCCTGGACATGTGCAGGGAGCATGTGACCTAGCTCTTTTAGCTATCTTGTGACCTTAGCCATCTCTCAAATCTTTATTTAAACAACAAGTGACACAAACATTTAAACAACTCAGTGCACGAAATCGAAAAACCCTACTTGAGCCACGTTCCTGACAACTGATACACCGCGTAAGGATGAATGTGCAACTACTTGCCAAAGAGTCCTTTTCTCTACCCATCATGCACCTATTTTGTCACCTTAACAATCAAGTGAGCCCATTACCTGATGCTGAACTCTATCTACTATATAAAACAGTGGGATAAAATGAACCCGTGCTTATATCATAAACACCATCAGCTGTGACAGCCTTCTCATTAGACCACATTGGTCAGAAGATAGCATGGCTTATTAACTAATTGACTGGAAATATATTTGGGCCTAGCCCACTGTCTCACATACAGCTACAACAGGAAAATAAGCTAACTAAGAAAACATACGTTTTTTCGGTGTCCATCAGTCTGTTGAAGATAAAATTTGGAAGAGAGTCTAAGCCTGTTGTGACTGATTTAGTGATAAACACCTACTACTTGGGCTGGAAATAAAACAGGGTTGCACCTAGTCACTCACAGCGGGCTCCATAACCCCTGCCAATGGGCAGATTCTGAAAACTCATCTAAAATGAACAAACCGTCTGTCCTGTTGACTATCGGATGCCTTGCCTAACTAGGTAGCTGTTGGTTTGAATGAAAAACCCTTTAATGCAGAGCTAATAACCAACTTTTGAGTTTTCTGAAGACCAAAAACAGAAAGTATTCCCTCTCTCTGGAAATTGCCGTTTGACAAGAAATAAGTCTAAAATCCAAAATGTCAAGGTGCTCCTTTGAGTTCTTTTGGTGCATCGTCTAGTTCAGTCCCACTGTATGTCTGAGCTGTGAAAGCAGTGAGCCAGCTCTTCAGGGACACTTTCAGTCTTCCCTCAGTGCAGTCAAGTATCAGACTTCTGCCTGGTTTCTCTGTTACACCACGGAAGCGGGATGGTACCGGCTGTATGTGGCTGACAGTTTATGCTGACAGGCCCGTCAGAGAGAAGCGCTTGGGAACTGGGAGGGTTTTCTGTATTAGAGGGCAAGAAAGTTGCGCCATGAAACTTAATGAGCAAATGTTTGCTCTTCCCTCCACCCTCTGCATAGTGTGCTCACTTGAATGGTTAAGTAAATATGCTTTTTATGTTCTGTATGTTCTGATGTTTATGGGATACCATCGTCATAGAACACTTTAAGAAGACCATTCATCTAGACAGTTCTTATTAATAATTGAAGGGCAAATTATGCTTTATTGCAACTTGGGCTTTATACTTTTGGCCACCACTCCAATCAGTAATACCATTGTACTCAACAAGTTCAATCCTGTCACCAAACAAGAAGTTGCAGCATTTTACTCTGTCCATATCAGCATTAACAACCACTGTTCTATTCCTGCAAGAGGTAAACTTTACTCACCTCTACACAACTAAATCAATTCCTGTTTCCATAAACACTAAGCCTGTCTTTTTATTGAATAACTTTCCATGAGCAGCTCTCCACGCCTCAGATGAAGGCCAGTAAGAGAACTCTGAAAGGCACTGCAGTGTTTCTACCTCGGGTGTCCGTAGGGAACCAGATTATTTATATGTCACTTTGACTGATCAGAGGTTGATTTGCATGGCTGCTCCCTCTTAGCTCCACAGCCTAATGAGTCTTTGTGAGGAGAAGACATTTTGTGTGAAACTGTTGTCACTTGTCACTGTGAATTGCCTCTGAAACACAGCTTTATTCTGCCTCGCACAACATTTGACTGGCTGGCTGAATGCCTAGACACGGTCAAATTCTTGAGCTCAGACGAGAAACAGGCCTGTAAGAAAAGTGCGATGTAGTGACAATGAAACGTAAAACAAAAGGCTGTAAAATCAGGGGTTGAGAAATAGTCTTGTTGAAAAATTGTTGTGACCTAGGAAAAGTATTAAAGCCCAGTCATTTTTGAGAGGTTCTTTACAACAGTAATTTTCCACCTGCTTACCTTTCATCTAAGGCCGACTGACATCTGTAAGACTATAAATACTGGCCTGCAAGATTTTTTTTTAAAAACAAACAAAAACAAAACAAAAAAGACGATAGTTACTCTAAAACACTAATAGGCAACATGTGAAAAACAAATTCAGCAATTAAAATTTTACAATTAGTGAGTCTCCATTCATTCGTAGCACAAAATGAAATTGAATGGCATAAATCAAGGACTGGCTTAAACTGAATTCCTCACATTTGAAAGGATTTGCTACACTCTAATTCAATTTCCAAATTCTGCAATGGATATTAGAATGATGTTGTAGTGATAATATAAACAGTTCATGTTGAAATGTTAAACAAGACAGATAAACAATGAAAACTGCATTCAACTGTATTCAGCGTACTAAATATTGAAACAAGCAAATGAACACCATAAGATACAGACTCAAGGAAAGTACTTTTATGAGGTTTACTATGATATGCAGCACTCATTTCCTCAATTAGGTAAAATGCTCCACATAAGAGACGCTTTCTATGTTTTTTTCCTTAGAAACAGTAATTATATTCCTATCAAGCAATTTACTTTAAGCCTCAATAAGTTTCTTTTTAGACACTTATTCAGTAAAATGCCAAAATGGTGCTTAAGCCTTACTTTGTTTCTAGCACACGACAAAACTAGCAAAACAGTCCTGAAAAGCTATCTTACTGAGACAGGGGAAGAGTGACTAACCATTTAAGATGTAAAGGGCACTCCTAACACTTTGGCAGATTCTGCAAAGAAACCTTTTCAGTGTTATTTGTTAATTTCCTGACTTTACTTACTGTTTGAAATCATTCATACTGTAACTTTTCTTAAGCTCAACATTGTGACAAAGAGCAACTCAATTCTAGCTCAGTACAGTGACACGGAACAACAGTTTTTTCTCCTTCTTTCACACACTTTCTCACCACGGAAACTGCACTGCAAAACAAATGTGGATTAAGACACCACTGAAAATAGTCTCCAACAAATGCATCGTTTCCTCCTGATTGAGTAACATTTGATTTAAAAAAAAAAACATTTGTGAGGTGTTTTAATTTATCTCATCAGTAGAACCAATGGGCTTGGAGCTGAGAGCCACAGACAGGTAATACATTGTTCTTTTTGGTATTTTCATGGAATTTACTGATAAGAAGAAACAGAATACAGAAAACAGGAAAGGGGGCAAGGTTTCTTTTTGTTGTGTGACATGTTCTTAATCGGTCATATTAATTCACGTGGTTTTACAATGCCTTTAACAGAACTATGTAGTCTTGTTTTCAATGGTTTGAAAATTGATGTTCTGCACATTATGTAAGCTGTAACAGCAGTCACTTTTTTATTCATGCCAAATTTGTTATTCATGACAGTCCCAAATCATGATGGGATTGACTGTACACGTTGCGTGACACTCTGTCAGTCTAAACAGCAACTAACTGCTTTATCATCGTCAGTGAGTTATAGTTGCGATGATGGTGTAAATGCTGTTTCAACTTGACAGAAAATACTAAATACTTGTATATTTTATGAACTAGCATGCCAATGGTAAACTAGTATGCAAATGTTGAAATTTTAAATAGAATGGAATTGCCACAAATGTTTGCCTGCCCAGTGCCACACAGTAACTATGAGTATGGGATATGAGAAAACCAGTATGAACTGACAATGTTTCACTGTGACTGGCATGGAGAGGGACAAGCAGCAGTACAAGGCAGTTAAAGTTGTAGCATGTAAACAGCATAATGTGCTGTGTGGATGGATTCTACGGCTGATGTCAGAGTCATCAGAGTGGAGGAGGCTGTCCTGCCATGGGCTTCTGTAGCACGTGTTGAAAAGCAGCATCTCCTGTTTACTGTTGCATCATTTACTGGAGTAATTGAATGAATCAAACACTCTGCTCCTTTGAGCTAAACCACCCGTGAAGACATGAGCTCATAACCAATACACTTTATTCCACCAATTATTCAGTAGGGAAGAGGGTGTTGGATATGAAAGGCTGGGCTGAGAAATACATTGTGAGCTAGTGGGAGTCCAGATTACACATACATGTAACCAGGTTACCATGCTTAGGTGACACCAATCTGTTTCAGATACACAGTAGATGAGATTTTTTATTTTTATTTTTTTAACAAAGTTGGAGGAAACTTGAATTATTAAGTGAATTATTGGATGACATACTTTTCATCAGTTGCTCTTAATTGTATAAATGTTTCATTATTTCAGTTTTACGTTCTATATTTCCTGGTTAGGATATTGGGTTTTAAAATAGTTTTTTGTCACACAGTAAAAAAAGACAAATGATTACTCAAAGAACTAAAAAGAAAAAAAAACATTATTTGTGTGCAGCACTCAATTACGGTTAGATACAGATATAAAACAATATGGGCTGTTTGGGAAGATATATTGCAAAAGGCTATTGTTAGCGTCTTGTGAGGCTTAGCAGCAGGTCAGGTTTTTTCTTAAGGTATGCAATTGCAGCGATGAGCTGCCTCACCTGCTTCAAACCAGTAAGAGAAGTACAAACATAAATCAAAGGCTCTAATGTGAAATAACAAAATTACCTTTGGACAAAAATTTCCATGTCAAAGCCCATTCTTCATAGTCACAAACTGATCGAGAAAAAATGGTTTTCAGGGCCTTTAAAATGAACTTGTTCCTCAAATACACAAAAATTTAAATAGAGAGCTTGTTTAGTCATTCACAGGGTTGTTGAAGTTGTTTTGTGTATGTGTCATAAACCTGTCTAAGGCCTCTGTCAGCGTTTAGCACAAAATTTTTTTATCTTTGCCTCTTGCTGAGTTGAACTTATTGAAACTGCTCTGTAGTGTGAAGTCTGAACTGTTGCTTTTACAGGACGCTGTGTTTGTGTATCCACCATAGCAACCTATGCAACATTGATTTGCAGTTCTCAATTTTGTTCACACGTAATATGCTACAAACGCCCATACTACCCTGGCACCTGCACTTGTGTGACAGCCAGGAGAAAAACTTATCATTTTTAGCCTTTATTTGATGATATATGTAATTATATAACATCACATCTACATATAGATATGGAAAAAACAGGATTCTCGCTCAAGTTTCTCATACATGTCATGAAATGAAACGTATCATATTGACTTGTCATTAACACAACAGAGATCATCTAAACATTGAAAAATAATGACATGCTTCTGTAATTTTAATAATGGAATTAGAGCCATTAATGAGTGCAATAATTCTCATCTATTCACATCTTTTTAATTTTCAGGCGAGCAATTAAAAGCCCTCACTTGCAGAAAATTAACCTAAATGTATTATTCACTAATCTCTGTGCATATCACAGTGAACGGCCAGGTTTTTAAAGCTCTTTTGCTTTGATGGTTGTTTGTTTTTTTTGGTTTAAAGAAGACAGCAACACGACCAAAGCAGCATAAAAGTCAGAATTCATATTTGAATTCAAATATGAATTCAGTTATGATTAACTGCTGTGATGTTCAACATTTCCCAGGTAATGCTGTTTTGCAGAAGAGAATTTTACTGACCCAAACACAGTTTGCATTTCTGTACTTGCATACTGAAAACCACTGTAATGGTTTGTCTGGTTGTAGTTATTTGCCGGCAAAATAAATAAATCTAGAATGATTTTAAAAGAATTTAAGTGGCCTTTCCATTATTGATGTGGACAAACTGGGCTGGACTCCGGTATATTTATTGATTTCATGCTCTTACCTGCTGCCTAATTGTGTTTATGTCTGCAGAATATGGTTTCTAGTACAGTTTTGCCGGTATCTGGCTGTCAGCATATGGCAGAATTTGTTTTTTTAGAATCTATAATGGGCAGAGAGTAATGTCTTAGAGATGGATTAGATTTGACTGTGGCATAGTGAGGGAAAAAATTGTAAGGAAGCCGAGGACAGGCCCCCTAGAAAATAAGGCAGATTTATCTATAGCCGTTTTGTGGTTCTTTACTTACTGTAGGGGTGCTGGATAATTATGTCTGTCAATCAATGTTCGATCTCTCACCTCTTCCAGATGAAGTATAATGGCTGTCTAAGCATTTAGAGTTTCACAATGTATGAGATTTTCAGCAGCTGTAGCTTTGCCTCTGGCCATTTTGATCTCCAGTCACAATGATCCAACATTACACATTTTTGGCATTACATCAATTACCAAACAAATTATACATGCTTTCCTGATTATTGGCTCCACAACCCTATGCTAACACTTTAGTGTACACTGTGTTGGGTAACAGTAGGCTCAATGAAAATTTTTCAGCAGTAACAAGTAATACAGTTTTGAAAAGTATTGTTCCATTTAGAAGATAGTTTTTTAAGATGATTTTCATCGGGTGTATGTTTGCTTGATTCAAAGCTTTTTTGAGGTCAGTCAGTCAAATAGAGCCAATGGTTATACAGCTAGATTTCACAAAATGCTCTGCTTTTTGAGAGAGAGCTCTTAAAACAATCCAAGTGGCAAAGAGGATTCTGCCAGGGGAGATACGCAAACACATACATGAACATTAGATCTTAGTAGAGGCAACAATACAAAAGCTTAGCACAAAAAGGAGGAGACTGGGATGGTGGAGGGAACTACAGAAACAAGCAGCGCTGCCAGGAAGGTATCAGCACAGCAGTCAGGTTACAAAGGCCACTCTACAATATACACCTGTATGAAAATGATATTACGAGTCAGCTGGTAGCCAAACAACTAATTAATGAGCCACTGATGGTGAAGCATGAATAAATCATCCCTGATGGAATTTTTAGAATTTAGAAGTGAATTAATAAAATTGTATTTCATTTGTAATGCCATTTTGTGACCATTTACTTATGACGTCTTTACAAAACATTGATGCTACAAAAGAGTGTCCAACTGTGCTAGTTATACATCAACGTTGACACCCAAAAAAAAAAAAAAAAAAAAAAAAAAAAGTAACAAATTATGTTAAATAATTATGATAGTGATCCACTCCTTCTTGATACAAGGTTTTCTTCCTGAAAAACATATTTATGAAGTTGATATTTGAAGGTCTCTTTCAGACAAAATCATCTGAGTCATTCAGAATGTGAAGAATCAGCTCATTTGTATCTCTTATTTCATTAATAAAAAAAATATACACAATACAGTTTCCAATACAGGGACATTATAGTTATTTCCTATTTCGTCCAGATCACACACTGAATAAATAGAAAATTTTCTTCTTCCAAAAGCAGTGTACAACCTGAATCAATATTAAGTAGCAGTATAACAAGTCTTATTTGAGCTGGTATACACTATGAGTAATAACCATATAATTTCATGATAAACAAACATCTTTAGTGAACTCTAGATCTCATTTGCCAAGTTGTACTTCTACTGAAAACACAATCTCCGTTACAGATAAGAGATGTAAAGACCTGGTTGAAATTATTGGCACAACAACTAAATTTTAAATACAGATTTTACAAATATTTTCAGAGAGAAATGCTAATTAACCAATTTTGTATAAATCACTATTTTAATATGTTACTGAACAAAGGAAAATAAAAAGAAACAAAACTTGCATAATAGTGAACTATTACAAACAAAATGTCTCCCAGACACAATTATTGGCACCCTTCACTAATATTTGGTTGCAGAACCTTTGGCAACAATGTCAGCCTGTAAATGTTTCTTGTAGCCATCTAGAAGCTTTTTGCACCCGTCTGCTGGTAGTTTCTGCCACTCATCCATCGCTGTGTGTGTTCAAGCTCTTAAGTTTGCAGGAGTCCTTTTTGCAATGGCAGATTTCAGCTCTCTCCAAAGGTTTTCAATGGTATTTAGGTCAGAACCCATTGCTGGCCAGTTTAAAACAGTCCATCTTTTCCTTTTCAACCAACCACTCTTTTATGCTGTTGGATGTGGGCTTTGGGTTGTTGTCCTGCTGAAAGACCCAAGACCTTTGCTTCAAACCTAGTTTTCTGACACTGGGTAACACTTTTTGCTCTAAAATGCCTTGGTGATCTTCTGATTTCATCATTTCTTTGATACATTCAATGTCTACAGGACCAGAGGCAGCAAAGCAGCCCCACAGCATGACAGGACCTCCACCATGTTTTACTGTCGGTAGTGTATTCTTTTCCTTACGGGCTTTATTTCATCGCCTATAAACAAACTGATCTACTGCATTCCCAAAGAGCTCTACTTTGGTTTCATCTGTTCATAGAACATTATCCCAGAAAGACTGGCTTATGTACAAAAGTTTTTGCAAACAGAAGTCTTGCCTTTTTGTGCTTTTCTTTCAATAGTGGTGTCCTCCTTGGCCTTTGCCCATGGAGGCCTACTTGGTTTAGCATTTGGGCGCATGGTACAAACCCCCACTCCAGATTGCTCCAGGTCAGCCTGAAGATCTTTAGATATCTTGGTTGGTGTTTTTTCCACAATCTGCATCAACCTTCGCAGACTTCTCTCATTGAGTTTCTTCTTAGCAGCATGTCCTGGAGGCGTATTAACAGTTTGATGTTTTTATGTTAAACTGTTGAAACAGGGATTTCAATATTTTTGGCGAGTGCCTTGTAGCCTTTGGAATTATGTTTTTTTGATAGAGCATCAGAAATGTTACTCTTTCACATTAACAAAAGACAGGAGAGCTGACAAAGAATGTTTTTTTTAAAAAAAAGAAAAAAAAGAAAAATCATTCATTGGTTAATTCAAGTCATGTGTACGCTGAAAAAGTCAGCACAGGTGAGTCTTAATTGTTTTATTTTTGTTTGAGGAATCCATTTAAATTCAAAATGGTGCCAATAATTGTGTCAAGTGTACTTTTTTTTTTCTTTATTTCACAATATGAAAGGATTTGTGTTTTTTCAGTGACTTTGGTTATTTTATTAAATATTCTGATTATGCAAAATTGTTTAATTTGGGTTTATTTCTGATGATATTGTAAATTCTTTACTTGAAATTCTGGGCTGCCAATAATTTCAACCAGGACCTTAGCTGTGATGGTTTGGGTTTTGTGGTCCTGGAGACAGCAGGAACTACCACAAAGGCGTTTGTCTGTCTGGACACATTTCGTCACCATGATAGCATCAAAACCGTGCAAGATATACAAAACTCAGGTGTGTAGTTGAGATCAAAATGAAGGCCTAGTTCGAAGATGGATGTGATCAGACTCATGAGTA
Organism: Xiphias gladius; assembly: GCF_016859285.1. NCBI lineage: Eukaryota > Metazoa > Chordata > Actinopteri > Istiophoriformes > Xiphiidae > Xiphias > Xiphias gladius. The sequence continues at coordinate 30,221,450 of NC_053405.1, read as the reverse complement.
ATGAAAACTCATTTAATAATTTTAGTAATGACTACCGAGTACTCATTGGTTGGAAAATCAACATGATGACAGACATCACAGCTGGTGTAATCCCATCATATGATGGTCTCGAGTAAAATAAAATAAAAGACATAACTAAAATGGGATAAGTAAATTAACACAAGCATAAAGTGTCTAGATTAAAAAAAACAAAACACAAAAAAACAACTTTTGCAAAGAAACAAAGAAATAAAAAATAAAAAAATATAGGAGCATGATCAAACATGTCTTCGTGATGACTATCAAAATACCAAAGCAGGTCATTAGATGGTTGTAAAGATAGCAATGGAGGGGAAGGATCTAATAGTGAGCAGCAAACTATTCCACAATTTAGGGCCAACAATGGAAAATGCCTGATCACCCGTGGTCAGATCTGAGGGGTCGGGAGGTGGAATACGAGATGAGAAATTCAGAGATACAGTATAACCTGATGCCAGTCCATGCAGAGCTTTAAAAACAAATTTAAAGAATCTTAAATTAAATTCTGTGCTTTATGATGTGATGTGTGCACTACAGCAAATAAGTTTGTAGTAAAACATAAATCAGTGGCTGGGTTATGTTCAGAGTCAACACATTTTCTGAATGAATGAATATTTAATTTAATTTTAACATTTAATAGCAGCAGTGCAGTTGCTAGGAGGTGTTTGGGGTTGATGGCAGACATAGAAAGCACACAACTGTCACACTAGAGATCGGGGTTCACATTCACAGTCCTAGCTGTTAGGCAACAAAAGCACTTTGGTTAAGTGTAGTAAAAGATGGTGGTTTTTGTTAAAGAAACGTGTTGTGTCTGAAGTCACTGTGAACCTTTTCTGTATTAAACCAGACCAGGATCTTTCCCCAACCTGAACCAAGTTCTGTGAGAGTCTAAACAGAGCCATAAACCAGTTTAATAATGCTAGAGTCACTACAAGTGGATATTGTGCTTAAAGATCAGATATTTTGGTGGAAATCAAATACATTGTCTTTGAACATTTTACTGATATGATCAGTATCAATGTGTTTTGGACTTGCCAAATATGTAAATTAAGAACATTTCCTTATTATTTTTAATAGAAAATTTAATCCTGTTAGTTACTTTTCCTACAAAACATTATTTGATGTTGCAAATTAGCTGTATAGAAACGTAATTTGTAGGAGACAGGGTTACCTGTAATGAAACAGCAGAAGCCAGGGAGTCCATACCCTCAATCACTATTCCACATTTACAGTACTGTGATGGCAACATTGTCAAAATGGCAGGCTGAAAAGAGGAAAATGAATGTTCCAAGCAGGTTAAATCCCAGCAAGGAGCCATGAATAGCATTTTGAAGGCAAGGCAAGACATTTTAACAGTAATTTTTGGCAAATAATAAGTTTGCTCTTTATAGTTCAATGTGATTCAAAACCCATATGTGCAGTCGGAGCCAAGGGCTCTTCCCCAGGTGTATTTCCCTGGAAATCAAGGCATACACATTGTACGTACAGTACAACGAGTTACAGTATGGTCAGTGTACAGCAGGGAAATACTGCCCTTTACAGCACTATGCAAAATATGGTAGCATCTCAGAGTCAAGCCAGCACAAAGGATTTTATCAGAGGTTTCAAGGAGGCAGAGAAGGTGGGTGAAGAAGCGAGTGGATTATGGATTAAATGGATATTTATTTCCCATGGCTGCTGTTGGCTGACCCTGAGGCTTGACATTCTAAAATGTAAAACATGCTGGTGCCTTCACCTCACTTCACAGGCAACTTTGAGTTGTCTCTCACTTGCATTCTCTGACACTGTGCTTGCTGTTTCTCTTGGAATTACTTCCTTATATATTGTCGATTTGACTTATCACATGTAATCCACAAGGACAGCCATTTATGATGAAAAGAAAATGGAAAAATAGGTTTAAAGAGCAATTCCATAAGAGGATTTGTTGTATCTGTCCTGGTTGAAATTATTGGAACCCCTGAATTTTAAGTACAGAATTTAGAATATTTTCAGATGTAAATAATGCTTTCACGTAGTGAAATAAAAAATACAAACATAAAATGTACGCTTGACACAATTATCGGCACCCTTTTGATGAATTTGAATTAGTTCCTCAAACAAAAGTAAAAAACAAAAAACTTGTTTTATTAATAGAAGTTTTTCACAATTCCAAAGACAAGAGAGCTGCCTGAGAGCATCAGAAATGCTATTATCAAAAAAACATAACAAGGCTACAAGGAAATCGCCAAAGATCTTATTTCAGTAGTTGGTAATCTTGTTGAGAAGTTTCACAGTCATAAAACTTAATACGCCTCCAGGACATGCTGCTAAGAAGAAACTCAATGAGAGAAGTCTGCGAAGGTTGATGCAGATTGTGGAAAAAACACCAACCAAGATATCTAAAGATCTTCAGGCTGACCTGGAGCAATCTGGAGTGGGGGTTTGTACCATGCGCCCAAATGCTAAACCAAGTAGGCCTCCATGGGCAAAGGCCAAGGAGGACACCACTATTGAAAGAAAAGCACAAAAAGGCAAGACTTCTGTTTGCAAAAACTTTTGTACATAAGCCAGTCTTTCTGGGATAATGTTCTATGAACAGATGAAACCAAAGTAGAGCTCTTTGGGAATGCAGTAGATCAGTTTGTTTATAGGCGATGAAATAAAGCCCGTAAGGAAAAGAATACACTACCGACAGTAAAACATGGTGGAGGTCCTGTCATGCTGTGGGGCTGCTTTGCTGCCTCTGGTCCTGTAGACATTGAATGTATCAAAGAAATGATGAAATCAGAAGATCACCAAGGCATTTTAGAGCAAAAAGTGTTACCCAGTGTCAGAAAACTAGGTTTGAAGCAAAGGTCTTGGGTCTTTCAGCAGGACAACAACCCAAAGCCCACATCCAACAGCATAAAAGAGTGGTTGGTTGAAAAGGAAAAGATGGACTGTTTTAAACTGGCCAGCAATGGGTTCTGACCTAAATACCATTGAAAACCTTTGGAGAGAGCTGAAATCTGCCATTGCAAAAAGGACTCCTGCAAACTTAAGAGCTTGAACACACACAGCGATGGATGAGTGGCAGAAACTACCAGCAGACGGGTGCAAAAAGCTTCTAGATGGCTACAAGAAACATTTACAGGCTGACATTGTTGCCAAAGGTTCTGCAACCAAATATTAGTGAAGGGTGCCAATAATTGTGTCTGGGATACTTGTGTTTGTTTATTATTTCACTATAATGCAATTTTTTTTATTTTCTTAAGTAACCTTAGATTTTTTATTCAAATATCATGATTATAAAAAGTTGGTTAATTGGTATTTATTTCCTAAGATATTCAAAATTCTTTAAAATTCAGGGATGCCAATAATTTCATCGAGGAGTGTAAATGCCTACCCCTAACTCGAACCTGCACCCTAAAACCAAGTCCCAAAATGTCCTCACTCCAATCCAATTAATTGGTACGGTTGGACTTTGGTTAAAATTTATTTTTGGTTCTTAGACCTGTACATTTTCTCTCATCCACATACTATACACTTTACTGATTAACTGACGGCATACTTAATTTAGCTTCCATAAATACAGTAATTTTACTTTTAAGAGTAATGTGTGGTCTCCACATTTCTTCCTTTCTTTGAGCTGGGTCATGTTCCACAATTTGTCCAACTCTAGTGTTAAATCCAAAATGTTTCCACACATTAGCTTTCAGATGGTTTGATGTCATGATTATCCTTTTAAGATGGCTCCATGAAAACTGATGCTTTAGTTTCCCAGTGCGGATACTGTGGGAAAAGATTAAATACATTGACAGGGAATATTCAGCAGATACATTTGCTATCGGTAGGGAACACTTATTGGCAGGTACAGTGTGTAGAAGTATTTCCTCATTGTTCTGATAGTTACATAAATCTGGTTGGGGTGCATATGAGCATTGTTTGACATTTCAGAAGTATCTTTTTATAAAGCTGACACTGACTTCAGTCCCGCAGGAGGTCTCTCACCTTTACTGATGAGCAAGACATAGGCCATTATATATACACACACAGCATAAAAAACATATGCATTATGCTTTACATAAAAAAATAATGAATATTAAAATGTAAATTAAACAAAGAAAATTAAAAAGTTAGACATACATTTCGAGCCTTTCAGCAGAGGTAATGATCACTAGACTGGGATCATAAGTGTGGATTTAGTGTTAAATTAATCTTTGACCAGGGTAGTTTTGTTGAGAACAAATTCCTCTTTTTCACACACATCCTGCCCCACAGACACAGTTAAACACATTCACATCTGGACAGTGCCCAGCATAACCACAGTCGGATGAGCTGCCCACAGAACAGCTGTTGGAAGCAGCTGTGAGGTAAGTGCCTTGCTCAAGGGCGCATCAGCAATGTTCAAAAGGGAGAGACAAGTCGTTCAAAAGTCAACATGTAAAGTATGTGTGGTTCTGTATAGCTGACTGAATCAAATTACCTACTTACTAGTCGCGACGGAGTGGCTGGCATTGTTTTCACTTTTTGTGTGTGTGCGCGTGCATGTGATCATGGCAAACTGTGGTCTTCGAGACACCTACTGTAGCAGGAACCAGTGGCGGCATGGCCACTGGAAGGACCAGGACTTTCTCCTGTGCCCTCTACACAAATTGGGCCAGTGGCTCATGAAAAGAAAAAACTTTGGCTAAAGAGAGAGAAAGAGGCAGAAAGAGCAAGAGGGAGAGAGATAGATTGTTCTGATGGCCACAAAGCACAGTCAAAGCAGGTTGCATGTCCTACAATGTTTCTCTATGGCCGTCATGTCTGTCTCAGCTAACTGTCTTTGCTAAATCGTCTACGTTCGGCTCGGTCTGACCTGCTCATCATTTATGTGTTCATATCTTTACTATCGTGTGAACACTGAAGCAGCCAGCAGTGGACTGTCACTGACTTACATTTTGTAAAGGTGTGGCTGAAAAGCTCGGAGAAGAGAAGTTAAAATCCAGGAAAATCCAAATGCTTCAAATAGTTGTGGATGTAGCAGCAGTAACTCTGCAGACAATGGAGCAGAAGAGCAGAGCAGCAAAGGTTTTATTGCATTCAGGACCACAGCTCCAGTGAGTCCAGTACAAACAAGTTTTACAGCAGAAGTTGGAAGAAGACAACAGGAAGCTAGTCTGAGTTCATTTAGCTAGATAATATTTTCAGGGCTGAATTTTCTGCTCTGGTATCATTAAATTTTCTAATACGTCAATTAAAGTACTCAAAGTGTGTATGATCAGCCCAGATCTATTTTTATTACAGAAAGATCCAATAAAGAAGGAAAGTGTCTGGTGCTTATTTACTGCTGGATTATCCAGTTTGAATTCTAATCTCACACTCGTTATATAGTTACTAACTTGTAGTTATAGAGAATGGAAAGTGAAAAATAGTAATACGGTTCAATACAATTCAATCTGAGCAGCAGTTCAGTATTTGTTGATACTTTGGACTCAGTTATACGAACATTTTTGAGACTGTAGCTACTTTGTCGTCGTAGTTGTGGACCGTAATAAAAAAAAAAAACCTGAGTTTTTCTTTACGAACAACAGTAATAAAATCATAGAATTTGGTGTGTAAATAATCAGATTATACCATCACAAAATTATCTAAATATACATGTGAAGGTGTTTCTTTGTCATCTGTTGTTCTACAAATCATCATTGGTAATTTAACCTCTTTCACTACACGATTCCCTTAAAGTGTGATACGGGCCGTACATGATGGTGTGTCACCAGATGGGTGTTGTTGGGCTAGTCAGAGTCAAAAGTCACTAGCTGATTTTCATTTCCACTCCTCCCTAGGCGGTAACTACCACAGAGGTAGTTTTGAGTACTTTGGCAGGTGTTGATATTTCTGTCTGTCTAGACAGATTGTCACCATGATAGCGTCACAACTGTACAATATACAGTCAAAAAACTTACACGTGTGTATTTGATATCAAAATGAGAAGATGGCTGTGGTATTAGCCATGAGTACTGAGTAATAATGTAATAATGAGTACTGAGTACTCACGGGTCAGCGGGAGTCACGGCTAGTGTGATCCCATGGCAAGATGGTCTCTAGTACTAGATACTGTATGGAAAGGAGCCGTGAACCACAAACCACACAAGTAGAAGTCAGGGAGGCAGCAACGTGTAAGCAGACTGACTTTTCAAAGTCATAAAAGAAAAAGAAAAAAAAAAAAAACTCTTATTGGAGAAGAAGTGCTGACAGAGGACAATCTGAGGTCAGCAGTAAGGCATTGATGACTGCTGGATGACAATACTTTGAGCAACGACACTTCCAGTTGTCATCCACCTGTCTCAGCCTGCCTCCCCACAAACCCTGCCACTGACCCTGCACTCAAGAAGCCAAGTGTGCCTCCAAACAAAAACACATATTATAATTCTCTCTCTGGGGTATAGCTAGTTTCCTGAAATACTACAAAAGCACTAGGACTTAAGTTGCAGTAGAAATGCGTAATTGTCACCACTAGAGAATGACAACAGCTATGAAGCCTCTGGAGGTTTGAAACATAGCTTCAACCAATCAGTTACAAGGCTACAAGCGTAAGCTGATGCTAGTGCTACTCAATGCCAACTGTTTAGACAATCTGTGCTCAAAAGTGAGAAGATCAATAGGACATGACTGCTGGGTGTCAGTCTGCTTTATCAGGTCACTGTTCACCAGTCTTATTTATCCGGTCCATTTGCACATGTCACTTTGATGATATACGGTCTACTGTGCATGTGAATGATGCAGATCAAGGTATTACATACTGTTTCTGGCAGTCAGAGTTGTTAGAACCACACTTAAATTTCTATCTTCTGTTTACAACCTGTGATTATCTGACTACTCTTGCTTCTGGACCAGCGTGATTTTTTTTTTCGGGATGTCACTTTGTTCTCAGATCTATAACTTGACGAGTACAGCGTTGTCAGAAGTGATAGAAATGAAGACCAAAGCTACTAAGACCCATGTTGTAATCAACAGGAATTATAAAAATTAATAATATTTTATAATATAAATAATTATAAATAAATAAATAAAAAAAAAAGGGACTAAAATTTGTAATTTACATGCAAATAATTTATTTTTACACTCACCAAAACACAGTGTTGGTTGTTGTTGGTTTCCTTGAGGTTTGCAAACATGCTATGTTCACTTCCTTCCTCATAAAAGCATTTGCAAAGCCAATTTTTAAAAAATAGGGCACTCTTCCAATTTAACACATTAAGATGAGTTTACTGGTCATGGGGAGTACTACTCAGTTGTACAGTAGTGACTCTGAAGGGAGCTTTCCAAAGTCTGAGAAGAGAACACTAAGGATTTCATTTGGGTTAACTTAGATGGGGTTTGAGACTTCAAATTTAAAAACAAAGAATTTGAAAGACATGGGCATTTACCTGTAATTCAAGGTGCTTTATGGGACTGTGGTGCTTTATGGGAAATGTAAGATCCAGTGTTTTTCAAAGTTTGACCCCATATATTTAAAAATCAGGGTATCTCAGCCCCTGCTGCTTTGATTTTGACCTTTTCTTTTATTAATGTGTCTCTTTAATGTGTCCCCAACCCTTTTTGAAATTCAATGCAATACCATCTCCAATTTTACTAGCGCATTAATCATTTATTCTCCTGTTACCGCCACAAACTCTTGAACATTGAAATAATGTGATATTGAAAGAAGCTTCCAAGCTCTACGGATTGGCAGGAATATGTATTGCTTCACCTGCGTGCTTGGGAGCATATGCATGCGTTGTTGTGCGTTTGCTAAGAGAGCAGAATAGATAGACCAAAATGGTTGCCTTCTGATCAAAACATTGCTCCATAGCTCCACTAGTGATCAAAACCATGACAGCATACCATTAACATATGAGATGTAAATATGCAGATTGTACAGTAAGCCTTTCAGGCTTTTATTTTTTACTGATATACAGTATTGTGGTCCCAGTGCTCACCTTCAGTGACAGTGGGCCTCAGTATTGGTTTATGATACATGTTTATTCATGCATTCAAAGCAGATTTTTCAAGGTTTCTATCTGTCCATTCACATCTGTCTGCTCCCTGGTGCTATTAATAAAACTGACAGGTGGTGCTTATTAACAGGGGAAGAATGTTGCTTGTTTTTTTTGTAAGGCATCACATTTGACTAGGCTACATGCACGATATAGCTTTTGAAAGAGCATATTGTTATTGCAAGACTTAAAGCAGATGTAGAGATGTAAAATCCCTGTAACTTGCCTGGAGCTGTTTCTCTGACAGGGCTCTTCATCTGATACTGGTTATCCTATCTTCTCTCTCTTCCTTCCCTCGCCATGTCTCTCCCTTAGGCATGCCCAGCTTCATCAAGGCCCCCGACGATCAGACAGGGATATCGGGTGGAGTGGCGTCATTCGTATGCCAGGCAGTGGGTGAGCCCAAACCTCGCATCACCTGGATGAAGAAAGGGAAGAAAGTCAGCTCTCAGCGCTTTGAGGTACAACTCGAGAGCTGGCCTCAGAGCTCCCTGTCTTATGTGTTAGAATGTGTCAGCACGTTCCTTAGCTCTTTGTATTTGTCTAAGAGAGAGACAGAGCAGCATAGGATTTGTGCAGTCATTCTAGACTTGCAATTACATTGTCTCAACATACCTTCTCAGGTGGATGTGTGTGCAGCAGTGAGGCTGAGCTGTAGGGTGGGTTAATTTTTACCAATTACCATCATGCAAAAAAAACCTACACAGCAGTTTTCCTCCATTCCATGCCTGCTTGAGACCACTTAATGCAAATTGAGGTAGATTCAGTATTCAAATGAGATTACCTGAGGCTCAACAACAGAGTGAGTGCAGAGTTCAGTGTCTGCAGGTTAAATGGTGGCACTGGCAGGTTAGAGAGCAGAACTGTGATAACTCACTGTCGCTGAGCCAGAGGCCAGCACCCCATAGGCTGTCAGGTTTATTTAGAGAGTGTGTGCGTGTGTGTGTGCGTGCGTGCAAGAGCAAGTTTATTCAAAAGCACCATGACTACTCTTACAAGGTTCCAAAAGTTATTGTTGATATCTTAAAATTTGATGTATTGACTCATTTGTGAAATGAGTAAAGTTTTATTCTTCACTTGGAAATGTTTGAAAAGCATTTTAGGCATCTTTAGTTTCAAGGGGTTGTGTACTGGTGGAAAAGCTCATGGATGAATGTGGAAAGTTGACATTAATGAGACTGAAAAGGGCTGTTACTGGCAAATCTTTTTAATTATCAGTTAATCCTTTGATTTACTTTGGAATTAAACAATTGATTGTTTAGTCTACAAAATATCTGAACAAAGTAAAACATTTCCATCACTAGTCCCCGAAGCCCAAGGTGGTATCCTCAGATGTCAGGTTTTGTCTAAACAACAGTTCAAAATGTAAGCATATTGAGTTGAAAGTGATATTGAATAGAGAGCCATTTTACAGCTAGAAACTAGAAAGCTAGACTACAAACATTTGTATAAATCCTCTTAAAGACAATTTACTGCCAATTATTATTGAAAGCTTACTTCAGGTTTTTAGACTTCTGGATGCACACTCTTTTTCCAGGAAGTCTTCTTTCTGTTCATGTTTCTATGAACCCCTGTCTTCAATTCCACTTGCTCACCTGTTTTTCATTTGCAATCTCCTGTGTGCCCCTTTGCATTCACACACCTGTTCCCAGTTACCTCATCACCTCAGTCACTGTTTAAACTTGCCATTGTCACCAGCCCTCTTGTCAGTTTGTGGTCACTTTTTTTCTCCTGTATCATAGCGTCCTGCGTTGTGTAACCTGTTGTCTATGCCTGTCTGCCTGCAAGCCATATTTCATCAATTAAAGCAACTTCACTACATCAGCCTGTCTTTGTGTCTGCATTCAGGTCCTCCCTGCCTTTGCTGTTATCAGCAATTGTGACCGTACAACCCTACCAAAGTAGACTGAGTTGACCTCATATTTGATCCTCAGCCTTGATTCACTTCAACTGTACTGCCAAGGTACTTCCAGCTTTAAGGGGAAGTTGCAGCCATGTCATGTCAAGAACTTTCACTGGCAAAACGTTTGGAAGATAATTTGTAGATTGCCAGTGAAAGTTCTTGCAATCTCAGTGTTTGTGGCCTGTTACCACAGCGCCTGTTAGCCACCAGCCTCTCTCCCAGTTGGCTAATCATCAGCATGAAGCCCCAGTTGGCTAGCAATCGGCCTGCTTGCCTCCAGTCTGCATGTGAGCCAACTACTCTACAGCCTGCGCTCCAGTCAGCTAGTCTCCAGCCTGCTAGCCTGCGCTCGACAAGTCCTGTCTGCCCCTGTCCCCCAGCCAGCTAGCATCCTGTCTGTTCCTGACTCTGAAGACCTTGATTAGTCCCCTTTCTTTGGGACTCACCTTACTTTTGCTGGGAAGTATCTAGGGGTCAGATACTCCTGAAGGTGGCATGGTTCGCGTAGACATCAGTTTCCTTGTTCCTGAGATGGGGGTTCCAGCCGATATCAAGCCTGTTCCCGATCTGTTCCTGAGGCCTTATGCTCAACCTCCGGAGGGATCTTGTCCTTACCACTGCAAGACTCTCCGGGCCTTCCTCCTGAGGTTTCCTCCCCAGCCTCTGCTCTACCCATGGACTGTCTGCCTGAGACAGACATGTTTATCCCTTCATCTCCCCAGACCTGCCATTCTCTATCCGCCCAGCCCCCGGACTTTTTCCTGTCTTCAATTCCACTTGCTCACCTGTTTGCCATTTGCAATTCGCTGGCCTTCCCTGCCCACTCACACACCTGTTCCTAGTTACCTCATCACCCTGGTCACTATTTAACCCTGTCATTTTCACCAACTGCTTGTCGGTTTGTCTGCTTATGTTTCCATGTGTTCTCCTATATGCTAGCGACCTGTGTTTTGTAACCTTTGGTCGACATCTGCCTGCCTGCCTGCCCTTCTACCTGACTGTGTCTGCCTGCCTGCTTGTCAATCTGTCATGTCAACCTGTCTGCCTGTAAGCCATATTTAACAGATTAAAGCAACTTCACTGCAACTTCAGTGTCTGTCTGTATGCCTGTGTTTGGGTTCTTCCTGCCAGTAATGTTATCAGAAATGCTTTAGAATGAAATACACTAGCTATGTTTTCTCTAATGAAGCAGCATGTCACCCCGTGTTACAGTATGGTTCTGTTTACTTTTATTAGCATATTATGGCAGAAAGGCAGGCACAGGTTATCAGACTGTTGCTGCACAGACAATAGATGTTAGTAGGATCCATTTACTGTTTTCATTTGTTTTTGTTGTATATTTGTTATTGAGATTACACCAATTTTATCCTTTTTATTTTTTATTGTTGCTTAATTTTGCCATTTTGTGAGCCCAGATCATATAGTTGTTTCCCTTTTAGAAAAGATCATTTTGCAGCCATCGCTTTCCTATTGTATGAAATCAAAGGATAGAAGTACTAAAAATACTGGGCCTATTTCAATTTGCATTTACATCAGTATGTACTTGTGTTCTTGTGGAATTGAAATATCAGGCAAGTATTGAAGCATGCAGTCACATCAACCAGGATTAATACCAGACTCTCAGCTTTTATATGTTACAGCTGTTACTCTGACTCTAAATTCAAATTTTGAGATCTTTTCAGGTAAGGTATTAACCTTCAAATTTGATAAGTTGACATACATTTCCAGAGATGTGAGGACCTACTGGTCATCTCAAGAGTAAACAGGCCAGCCACTGAGATGACCAGTTGGTCAATGTTCATGGTCGTCTCCTGTGAGAACAGTCTTATTTCAGCAGCCCATTTACCTGAGGCACTGTAACAGTATAAACATTCAATAGGTTAGTCAATGTAGTTGACATTATTTTGTCAGACATCAGGTGTAGACAGTTGTGTTGAAATGTATTCAATTGAGCCCAGCATAGCTGGTGATGCTGCTGTCCCGATTATGAATTAAGTATACTTCATACACTTACATTCGTTCTGGCCAAGTTTGAACTCCAAAGAACATGACTTTGAACTTGGCATACTTTGTAATATGCCATGTTCAAGCAAGTAGCAGTCCAGCTCTCCACCTCTCTTTTTACTACCTTGTTATTCAATTTTATTCAGTAGAATTAGGTTTTTGATTGAGTAATACAATAGAAAGAGAATCCTTACTCAGGGCCAATCGGTGGTCGAAGACATGGGTGACTCAAACCAAACACTGGAAAGCCTCTGTGTCCATCCAAAAACACAAACCCATGATCTTCTTGGGACACAGAAAACAATCTTGATATACCCAGAAGTGTCACATTTACTGATCTCAGTCTTGACCACTGTTGAATGTCCACATTCTCTCAGCTACCTTAAAAATTTCAAAGATATATTTATTAATTGGGTCCAATTTCCATTGTCTTGTCTTTACATCACTGCAGTGTTCCTCATATCTCACATGAATTAATCTAATTCAGTGTCGAAGGAATGTTAAATATATTTTGCTGACAAAGTGAAATGTTTGTGGATTAATTAAAATTTTAGGATTTAGATATGCAGACTGTTGAGTGGATATCTTTTCATATATATTTATATTAGACCAGTCTACAGAGTAAGGATAAATCTTAGAACCCCTCTCCACCTGGAATAAACATGTGGTTTGTATCTGGATGTGTTATCTGGATAATGGCATCAGATCGTGGGTGTCTGCATTTACACCTGGTATTAATAAGCTTTCTCATTATCTCAATTCTTTGATTAACCCCAATATGTAAATCAGGTGCAGCTGGTGGACTTAACAAACATTGCACTTTCCAGGTCAAGAGAAATGATGTCGGCATGTGTGGGACTGCTACAACATGCATCGGACAGCCAGAGACAACCTTTGCTAATCTAGCTAACATTAGTTTTACTCTAAGAAGGTAATCGAAGCCAGTGGAGAAGCTTGCTAACATCAGTACTAGCTTGACTACCCTTGTTGGTCACATGACTCTTCCTGCAGTGGTCACTTGAACACCTCCAGTTAGAGGCTGGTTGATTTAATTGCATTCTAACTGCAATGTGTACTGTGTGAATTTAAACCTAAATTAAGTTTCTTTAATTAGATAAAATTTTAATATCAAGTAAAAACAGGGTCCTAATTTTGGTCTTAGACTCTTAGCCTAATTGCAGGCCTGAAATGTTAGGTACCCATGCGCTGGACCCTCAGAGCAATCATTGTCGGGCCACTGCTCTATATGTTCAGCCATCAAAACAGAGGTGACTATTCACCTAATATCTTCAGCACCATTTACATGGTGTCCTTAAACGTTTTTGTTGTCCTTCTCCTGTTTTTCAACTTTCATCCTATACTAAGTATTTATATCTCATTGAATATATCTCAGAAGTTAAAACCTTGTTCATATGAAACACCTTTTTTCAATTTCCAAGTTCTTTACAATGGCTATATAATCAGCTCATGGCATTCTGAGTAATAGGAATGTTTCTCCTCTGGGCTAAGTGTTACTCAAACTGATGGCTTCCCTGTGTGGGGTGGATAGACCTCCTACCAAGGCAGGAGTGCAGCTCTGTACCTCCTTCATTAGAGCAAGAATGTGAATCCTGCCAGTCGACTTCTTGGGTCACACACACTGCAGTGGGGCAGAAGTACAAGGCCCAGTGCCATGACCTCTGAGTCTTTATGCCCCCAACATCCCTATAGCCTCTCACATACCTGTTATCCACCCAAGCTTACAACTGTATACATCTTCCTTCAGCTGCTCTGAGGGTCAGGACACGGGTCACTCCAAGCATCGTGATCATAACCATTAAGAACTCGATCTGTCTACTTTCACCATGTCAGGTCCTCTAAATTCCAGTTTATTTCAACTTGAGTCATTTTCATTGTTTTGGTCACCATACCAATCCATACGTTGTACTCACTGAAACTGCTGAGCTCTGGGAATGCAATGAAATCAAGAAAGGAAGAAACATGAGCAGTCAGATGATTAGACAGGTTGTCTGTTATAAACATCCATCTCAGTTTATAGACCATCTTTCAGTTTCAATAGGTACTGTACTTAAGAACTTAAGATAGTTTAAAAAAAAAAAAAATTAATTTCTTAATTCTATTTTCATTTTCATCTTTATGTCCAATTCTTTATATTTTTCTATCTTCCGCTCCTAGATGGGCAAGCAAACCAGACCAAAACAGACAAACAAGACAAGGAAAAAAAAGATAAAACTGTCGACACTCGGATGAGGCGCCTATTGTGTTTTCCCTAGCTCCATTATTGAGAGTTTTAGATATATGGTATCCAATAAAGACAGTATCCTCCGAGTAAACTAAGTACCTACATACTGTAGATGTGCACACTCACAGTTTTCCTCTGCAATAAGGGACTATTACTGGAATTTCAGGTATGTTGAGTTTGACCTCCAAATAAAGTGGTTTAGATAATGTGGATAAACTGTGAAGAAATCGAATTGTGTGACAACAGTGTTACAAGCAAACATCATGCATTGAAATTGTATAATCAGGACAATGTACTTAAAGGATCAAAACTAAAGGTACCCAATGGAGAGAGTTGGCTTCTGTGAGTGTTATATTATTATGTTTAATATCATTATATTATTATTTCTCATAGATTAATGTGGAGCTTTTACTATTGTAGTTGGTTAAGCTGAAGCTGATTTGATCCATTTTTCATAGGACTGCAATGAATGATTATTTCCATTCTGAATTTAATCTGCTGATTATTTTCATGGATAATCATTGCAATTGTTTGGCTTGTGAAAATTCTGAAAATTGTAAGAAATATCCTTTGCAATTACCCTGAGCCCGAAGTGAAACCTTCACAATGTTTGTTTTTGACCAACCAATAATCCAAACCTCAAAGTTATTAAAAATAAGCTAAGTAGTTGTCAATTAAGTAAAAATCATAGTATTTCCCTCTGAATTGTAGTGGAGCAGATGCAGAAAGTGGCATAAACAGAAAAGACTCGCAAGTACAGTACTAGTAAAATGTAAAAAGTAAATGAACTTACATACAGTATTCTACCACTGGTTTTATATTGTATTCTAGTTCTGAATGTAAATCAAATATTTAGGAAATTACAATAATGTATTATTACTTAATTAATATTAAGATTTTAAGTCGTTCATTGTGCCCTACTACCACAAGAATTATCTTGTTAATGGTTGCTAGTTGATAATCATCAATCGGCACAACAGTTGATATCAGCAACCACTTTGCTGACTACAAGTTGACAGGAATGATGGACAAAAGTGTGACTCAGATCCTAATAAACTTGAATTATCCTTCTCTATAAATTCTGCAGTTACGAATTAATATAGCAGCAACATTTCACAAATCTCTAGTGACAATTGTGTATTTTACATTGTCATTCTCACAACTCATACCAGATTTGATGATTCAGAACAATGCATGGTAAATGATATAGTGATAGAAGGGTGCCGTGTATACTGATAATAAATTAATAATGTCATATGATCTTACTGTGCACACCATGTACTGTATAGTAGTAAAAGCTTTAAAATTGTATATTTTTTCACTTGTCACTCAGTCAGTAAGGCAGTTGGGAGTTTTTGTTATCTTGAGATTTTCTTTGAGTTTTGCCGTGAAAAACAAAATCCATAAATTTTCTAAACACCTTACAATACACAAGGACTGGAAGCAAGTTGAAACAGCTAACATGGTTCTGTTCATAGTTCAAAATTCAACACGTATCACCTATTAACACCTCTAAAGTTCACTGCTTAACATTTTTTGGTTTGCTTTTTTATTATTAATAACACAAATGCCTAAAAATGTATGGCCTTGGAATATAACATGTGGTTCACTCGATATGTCTAGATAAGAGTGGTACATTTTATAAAGAACAAGTTAATACAGTCTAATTGAAAGTGCTTTGGTAGATGCCCACTCATCTTATGAATATGGATAGTAAAGCCCGAGAACATGTTTGACTTTTTCAGAGTGGCCAATGAATTACTCATGGAGAGATTGTATTGAGGTTTTTTTTTTTTCAACTTTGAGTAAAGCTAGTTGTTTACCCATTTCCAGTCTTTGTGCTAATGTAGGCTAACCATGTCTTAACTCCTGCTATGTACTTAACACACAGACAAGAAATATAATGTAGGTCCAAATTCATCACAAGGGTCTAAATATCAAAAATAGTCAGTTTGTTTTCAATTTGGTTGACCACACTCATAAGGGGCTGGGTGTTCAAGGGTTAAAACAAGAAATAGTTTGGGTCTAGCTATGAATTAAAGGCTTTTAGGATATTTGTCTGGAGATTTTCCGTGAAACATATCATGGGTTAAATAATTTTGTTATATGGGTCTGCAGTGGAGAGGAGTGCAACAGGCATGAATTTGAATGGACGTGTCACAAATCATTACTTTAATCCTGCTCTGTTGTTGTCTGGCCAGGTAATTGAGTTTGATGACGGCTCAGGCTCAGTGCTGCGTATCCAGCCTTTGAGGACCCACCGTGACGAAGCCATCTATGAATGCACAGCCACCAACAGTGTGGGAGAGATCAACACCAGTGCCAAACTCACTGTCTTAGAGGGTAAGACCCGACTGCCTGTCTTCCTCCTTGTCTCACCAATTGTCCGCAGATGCCACGTGTACTAGCTGTTTTACTCCTACCCATGTTGCCCTTACATTAGAGCTTGTCCCCTTATGTGTACAGACAACACATTAAACACTCTTCTGGACTCATCTCCACATGCCTGTTTGTGTTCAGCTTTAACCATTTAAGTCAACTCAATCCAGTTAGAGTGGATCAGTGTTGCACTGAGTCACAGTATTTCAAAGATACATGATTTGAAAACTACTGCTGGTGGGTTCTAGTGAAGCTCTGGCCTGATCCTACCACAGGAACTTTTCTAGGGGCCTAAGAACCCCTGGAACCATTTCACACCAGTTTCCATGCTCTTGGGGTAGTGGTTTCAGCTGGTCCAGAAACTATAGGGTGCACGGGGTACAACTAAATTCAAAGAATACCATGATGACTCCTGTGTGAAAATTGCATCTGAAATGCTGTTAAAATGGTTATTCTAAATTGTCATTTCTAATCTGTCTAATCTTCATGGTTGTTCAGATAGAGTGGAAACACAAGCAGTTATTTTGGTTTAATTTAGTATTTCGTCTAGTCCCTGAGTTTTTCTTTGGAGCCAACTGTGGTGGGGTTTGTAGGAACACTGTAAACCAAGAACGAAATTTCTAAACCAATCTCCCTCCTTTTTGAAGGCAGTGAGAAGACAACCAACTCTTGACCTACTGCCCTACTAGCATCAAGCCTAGTTAAATAACATTATCTAGCATGAGTAAAAAGGCCATCAGCAGCACTGCCTTATAATTATGGACTGCATGTGGCCTCTGCTGTTCTCAGCTGAGGCAGTGAAGTCGCAGTAGGTCTGAAGTGGAAGCAAATGGCAGCTTTGAAAGCGCTGATGTTACCTTAAGCTGCTCATGAGGCAGCCATTGCTTCACTTGCATTGCCAGTTCTGCTCCAGACATTCAAAGTGCACAGATTAGAGGAATGAAAGGCTGTGGATGTAGCTTTTTCCATGGCAGCTTTCAGTGCTATCTTCTACAATTCAGTTAGTTTGCTTCAGATATGTAGTCTAATCACAGTGACAGAATAATGATAGAAATATAGATATTATAATATTATATTATGTTTATTATATAGATATTATAGTATGTCTCAATAAGTCTGCCATTTCTTCCTGTGTGTCCTCCTAACACAAGTCCTCAAAACCAAATGACAATATACATTGTTTCACATTAACTGTAACGATGTACCATATTATGATTTTCTGATCTTGCACACCTGTCAGCCGCAAATCACCAAATCCCCCCATCCCCATGGTTACAAGAAAAACTACTTGCTTAAGTCTTGGGAATGATAGTGGCCATTGTTTAAAGAAACCAACATTTTGGTTGGAGATTGGCGAACAAATTATGACCTCCTGTTGCAAAGTTGCCTCCTTTGATGCAACTCTAACACATCACGAATTATTACTGTTTTCTGATCCGGCGTCCCTGTCAGAAGAATATCATTTGTCAGTGCCTTCCAAAACTGTTGCACATGACCTTTAACAAAAGGATATGATCTGCTGTTTATACAGAACTTTTCAAAACAAAACTTATATAGTGCTTCACATTAAAAGCATCAACCAAACATGATAGTAACACAAGGTTATATTTACTTAATAGAAGATACAATAGAGTATACAAAACAGAAATAAAAACAACCTAAAAACAAAATCAATTTTTAAAAAACAGCAAACATCAGTTTAAAAAACCGGGGGAATATAACTGAATTTTGAAAAGGTTTTTAAATTGTGAACTGGATAGTCAAATACTAAGAGGTAAATTATTCCAAAGTTTAGGGGCAAAGACAGTAAATGCTTGGTATTCCTTCTTCTTAAGATGAGCTCTTGGAACATACAGTAGACACAGGTTAGCCAATCTGAGAGACTTTAAAGGAGTATACAGATACAACAATCCTGAAATGTACTCAGGGGCTTCATTATGTAGGTATTATGTAGGTACCAGATAGGTACTGACCAAAATTTTTTTTTATTATTGAATTATAAATTCTACTGGCAGCCCCTCGAGAGATGCCTACACTTCAGTAATGTGTTCCCTGCGCTTTGTCTTTGTGGACAGGCTACAGCATTTTGAAGCATCTTTGGATGAGTTATTACGGTGACAACAAGAATTGCTACACCAAAAGTGCTCTGGGATGCTAGGGAGAGTGATGTGTTCAATTCTGTACTGGACTTTTGTTGTCATGGTTACAATATTAAACATGCAGTTAAGGAAGGCCGTGGAATAGTCATATTTTAAAAAACAAATAGTGGTCTCCAAAGTCAAAGCAATGTGTTTTTTTGACCCATCCGTCCACCCCAACCCCCTTCTCCTAATTTGGACTGTGTCACTCTATATACTACATCACTTAACTTCCTCCTTTACAACGACCACCTAACAATAAAACCTAACTATGGTTGGTTCTAGACTGCTTGGACAGACAATGTATGGGCTCAGTTTTTACAGGTAGACAGTGGGTGAGGCGTGTGGGTGAGGGCACTTGCCGCTGTTAGGAAAAACAGAGTAAACAGAGTATTAAAATGTGAGCGCCCAAGCCCAAGCCATCTTGATTCTCTACACAATATTCAAAACTTGGTACCAGGAAAACATTGGGTCACTGTAGAATTTCTCCTCCCTTCTCTTATAATAGAGTCACCAATAACTAATGTGGATGGAGGAGGGGGTGGTGGAGTTCGGCCTGACGCTATGGGAAAAGGAGATGAAGCAGGTCAATCCAGGGATGAAGTAGCAGACCGAGTGAGATTTAGACAGCCCGGTCCTACTTTGGTAGTACTTAGTTTGATACCGTTAGATAAAACTTTGCATCTTAGTCACAGTTCAGTTGTAAAATCCTAACCCACTACAGAGTGATTCGACAGGCAAAATAAGATTTGCACTTCTCAGCAAATGATTCGAAACATCAAAGTTCCTTACAATAATTTGTCACCAAGTACGAATTTTGCATTTCAATCTAGTATTAATTCATATAAATAGTTGATGTATAATGACATTTTTTGTTCTTTTTGTTATGATTTCATTCAAAACAGTTAATTTTATGTTTTACCTGACATTGTATATCTACCAAAGTCATTTCTGCTACAGACTAAACTCCAGAAATAGCTTTGAACTAAGCTCCTTATTTGTTGGAACAGAATGTCAGTATGTGGTCTGGCTGCGAGAGTCCCAAAAAGAGCCCAGTATCTCTGTGTGATTGTGTTATCGAGCAGGAATGTGTTGAAAGTGATTTTGCCTGGGATCCTCCTGTAGGTGTGTCTCTAGACAACTCTGTTCTTTGCCAATGGTAAGATGGAGCCAAGACACATTTATTTAATCGACACTCTAATTGATAGACAAACAATCACAAACAAAAAAACGGCCTTCTCTCTGGATGCCTTTTCCAAATCACTCAGGAACCCATTATACTTATTCTGCCATGTAGATACTGTCAGCAGTAAACAGCCCAGGGCTTCAGAGCCTGTTGCACCAAACAAACAGGCCTTTTCTCTCTAAAACCACTCAGGGTCTTGTTAAGAGAGTGATGGGCCAGACTGATAATCGCTATTAACAGAGTAATATCTAAGAAATAAATGTAGCTTATACGTAAATTAAAATAGCCTAGTAGGTCATTTGACTCATACCCGTTCAATTCCTTTGTTTCTTATAATAGGTCCATATCTTGCACATATTGCATAGGCTCCCGCAGCGATGTTAAACCACTGGTTGTGGCACACCGTGAAGACAATGTAATCCTCTATTCCACTGTGCAGTAAACTTTCGACTACACCTCTTGTTAATTTATGCACCTTACAGGTGGGGAAAAACTGTATTTCTGTATCGCTCAAATATTAAGACGTAGCTCCCACTATTATTTGAAATAAATAAAAAATTATTGACAAGATATAAGCCCCAATATTAAATTTATGAGCATTATGCAGTTAATAAAGAGCCAGGGGACCATGATTGTGTTCAAATAAGTTTTAGTCTGCTCTCACTGAGAAGCCACATTGCTCGCAAAGTGGTGACAACACAGTTCTTGTTGTACTTATGTGTTAGTGCCCTGGGAAAGTAAAAGAGGAGCAAATCAGAAAGCATCTTATTTCTTACTTTAATCTAATCAAATATACTTATAAAACAGGAAGGTTTTTTCTCAATAAAGGCCCAAAATTAAAGCGGTCCATCCCCTTGAGAGCATGAATGCGCTGGGCAAACTGAGCGAAAATTTACTTCTCATATTATACTAAATACACTATACTATGACATTATGGCTTGATGGTGGTATTACAAGAAAGCTCATGTAATATGCAGAGGGGTTCATCCTTAGGAGTAATTTTAGCAAATTTTACATCAATCTACAAATTAGGGACCATAATAAACATTACTTTTCATGGAAAAAAATCACTTCAAATTTCATGGACATTTATCAGTTAGTTTTCATGCACCAATGTAATGGTAAAAGGGGAAAAAATGCCTAATGGTAGTGTTATAGTCAAGGAGACATTTCTACAATGTCAGACATGTAGCTCACTGCCTGACTGCTATCCAGCCAATCCAGCTTTTTTCACAAACTCTCTTCATCATTGTTAAAATGAAACATTGCAAGTCCATGCAGACCAATATAGTGGTTACACTTAAGCAAGTACCTTAATGAACTGCTATCTATCGTACTTGGGCTTCTGTGACAGGATTCATCGGTAATCTAACTCTGACAGGCATTTGGGGAAAGCTGAAATCTGAGATTTCTCATATTGCTTTTTAGAAAACAGTCAAATACATAGGCTATCAGATGCCCCATAATAAAAATATCTGCATCACTCATCATCAGTTAACATGTGTAAATGTGCATCAATGTCCCAACACCTTAGTAAGGTGTTGGGACACCACATGCCACCAGAACAGCTTCAATGCACCTTGGCATTGATTCTCTAAATTTTTCAACTCTACTGAAGGGATGAACACCATTGAACCCAAAAGATGTTCCCTCATTTGGTGTTTTGATGGTGGTGGTGGCGAGCTCTGTCTAACACGTCAGGCCAAAATATCTAATAGGTGTTCATCTGGGTTGAGATCTGGTGACTGTGAAGGCCATAGCATATAAGTCACATCATTGTCATGCTTATCAAACCACTCAGTGACCCCTCGTGCCCTATGGATAGGAGCATTTTCATTGTGTTTCTCCACTAATTTTTCAGATTTTTCCTTTAATTTGTCACCCGTCTGTAGGTTAAAGCCTCTACTAATGGCTATCTCTGTACTGAGTCTTCTCATCTGACTCTCAGTGAGACATCAAACAGGTGTATTTCCTCAGAATAACAGACTGTTTCTGCTAATAGACTACAACGATGACATTAGACACAGTACAGTTGCTTCATAAAAAAGCATTTCTGTCAGCAGTCAAATTTCAAAACTTGTAGAGGGCGTAGCCTGCATGAGATGTGCTGGTTACATGAATCTGTGTAAATCGTACAAAGTGCTCCACAAGACTGTGTATCCCTCTCAATTTTTTGCAAGCATATGTGTTTCTATGCTCCAGTAAACCTGAAGCTCGTTTTCATTATATTTCATAATGAGACCTACTTCCATTCTAGTCACCATTTTTATCTCACTATTTTCACACAGTCTATTTGCCTTTTTCAAAAAGAACTCTTCTGTGATGCTCCACTCTGAGCTTCTGTGTGTGTGTGTGTGTGTGTGTGTGTGTGTGTGTGTGTGTGTGTGTGTGTGTGTGTGTGTGTGTGTGTGTGTGTGTGTGTGTGTGTGTCAGAGAATTGAAATACGAAACAGCAAGAGCAATAACAGAGAGTGAGCAGAAATGAGAGAGAGGAAGAGAGGAAGAAGATGAAGATGCGGCAGTGTTGACAGCAGGACTCTGGGTAATGAGAGTGCAGCATTAGTCATGAAGAGAACTGACAGAGAGAGCTTAGGGGGATGAAGGGAGGGAGATGGTGAAGACAGCAGGAGCTGCAGCCAGTACAATGCAGACTGAGATGAGAGGTACTTTGCACGCGTGGGAGTTGTATGCCTTTTCTGCAGAAAACATCATATATTCTTTTCTCTTTTGGGTGATTGTGAAACTCAAGAGAAGCAAAGGCACAT
Organism: Xiphias gladius; assembly: GCF_016859285.1. Classification (NCBI taxonomy): domain Eukaryota; kingdom Metazoa; phylum Chordata; class Actinopteri; order Istiophoriformes; family Xiphiidae; genus Xiphias; species Xiphias gladius. The sequence continues at coordinate 30,198,836 of NC_053405.1, read as the reverse complement.
CACTCCAAACAGGCCTCCTGCACTTGTTATGGCCCAGAGTGGTACTGCTGGTAGCAGAGGAACCGAATTAACATCAGTGCTTTTTAAAGTGCTAGATTTCTTTCCCACTATTTTCCTGTCTTCTGCTGCTCACTCTGTGTCAGCAATAACCCATCTCTGTGAGGGGACTTGAATTTCTTTTCATTTTCTTTTTTGTATATTTACCTCTGAGACTCCCTGCCTAAGGGCACTTTGAAAGTGAAGGTGGGTAGCGTAGATGCAATTGTGCTATTCCTCTCTATGTGTTCTGTCAGAATACATATGTATGTGCATGTGGATAACACTGACTATAAATGGTCACATATAAGATATTTCAGACTTGTTTAGCACCTGCAGCATTAGAAAACAGTTACCCGAAGTACAGGTGATCGCAAATTACTGTGTACATTCAAGTGGCTCACTTTCTGTGGGTCTGGCATTGACTTATTCTGCATCTGTATGCAGAGTCAAAGCTGTAAGATCAGGCTTCCATAAGAGACTACTGTACCTTTGATGCATAGAAGGAATTAGCAGCTGCATTGGGAGGGTCCTTTAGGGCTCTCAGAGCTGAGTGTCTCTGGGCTGCAGTTCAGTGAAATAAAGCCATACCCCAGAGAAATGACTGCTCTTTAACATCTTTAATAGAGTGCATGCTTTCTGACAAAATCTGGACTTCAGAGGAGAGTGAACAAGATTTTCATGGTAACAGGTGGATGACTTAGCAAGTTAGACAAGCTGTCACAGATCTCTGTGTTTACAGACTTTACAAGGAAGACAGTGGGGCAGGAAGCTTAAAATGAGGGGGGCAATGGCCCGTTCCCTCTTTCCAAACACCCGTACTTCTGGAACCGTTTTCTCAGACTGCACCCATTTTTGAACTCGGCCGTCATTTTGATCTCAACTACACACCTGTAAAGTTATGTGACTGTATCATGTACAGTTGTGACACCATCATGGTGACAGAAAGACACTCAAAACTGTCTCTGTGGTAGTTTCCGCTACAGTAGGTGTTTCCAGGACCACATTTTGCTATGATGACGCACATACTCACAAGGTTAAAACAATACCAGCCACGCTGGTAACCACGCCACAGTCTTTCATTAATATTAACCAAGTGCTTAAAGTTGAAACACAAAGACCGCTACTCTGCCCAAGTCTCTGATTTATTCAGTGTTTTAAATATTGTAAGTCTTGTATTGTAATCATTGGCAGACAGAGTGAGAACATCATCACTTAAAATAGTAACAAGCACTAATGAGAACAGTGCAGTTGTACAGGTTGTTAGAAGTTGACTCACAGAAATATAACCTCTTAAATCAGTGCATATTATCAATTGATGTGATAAACATTGCTGCTTGTAGCAACCGCTACCACAGCTTCTACAGTATGTGAACTGAAAATGACAGATACGTAAAACCAGGGGCTCACCTTATGAAATATTTCAAATCAAAAATGTAAATGCAAGTTAGTGTGGCAGAGATATGTTTTTCTCCATCTTTACTACCCCAGATTTATCTTGACAGCCCTTGGGGAGGTCACAAACCTCATGTTGGGAACAACTGATTTAAACACAGGAGGACATTTAAATAACTAACCAATTTTAAATTGGTCAATTAGGCAGGAATGAAGCATCATATGCATATAGTGTAACTGTACATCAAGGATTTCCTGACCTCTGATGTGACTTGCATGATCCAGTGTGAACGAGTGTGCGTTAATACACAAATGAGAAGGTCCATATTCTTGGTATTAGTTTCAGTTAAAGCTTTGTTAGATGCCTCCTGCTACTTTGAAATTCATATATAAAAATGCTAAATTAATTTATCAACTGACGCATTTTGTTTGTTTTGATTTCATTGCAATGAAGTTAAAGATGTTTTTTTAAGTGAACATTATTGTATTCTCCCTGAAAATTTACAAGGACGGAGTTCCCAAATCATAGCAGAATCACAGCAGCAAACATTGATAGTATCAGCTTATTAAGTTATCACAGCTAATATGTAGCAAACACTTGACATTATTGTTACATCCAGGAGAAACACAGGAAGTAGGGCATATCTTTTATCAGCCCTTCATTTACTTAAGCTCTCTGCCATTTGTCCCTGGTAGTGTCTAATAGGTTTGTATCATGGTTCAGATTGAAAATCATTTTTATCATATCTTTGCTTGTGACTTTTTTACAGCATGTTATTACTTACACAAGGGGAGAGGTGGGAATTTGTTCCCTGTGTGGAATGCAGGGTGAGCCAAGTTTTCTTGTACTTTTGGAGTAGCTGGAGGTTAAGTATTTTGCTTAAGGTTAGTCTGGCAAATATTACATCATGGGGGACTGAGCCCAGTATGACTTCACCATCCATGAGTCCACCCTGCAGCCCAGGGACTTGATACAGCTAATTAGTTTCTTTATAGTCCCTTTCCTGCACAAGCTCTCTCCATCTCCTGGATGGAAGTCATCCATCCCTTTGGCCATTTAAGCTCCAAAAAGCTTCGAAAGTCCACAGAGCGCACTGATGTTCAGAGCAGAGAGAGACAGAGAATTAGAGGAACAGAGCAGTCTGAGAGAACTGAGCTGGACTAGCAGTGATATATGACACATTATGAAAGATGAATGATAGCTGCACCGCTGCCACACATCCAGCAAGTTTATGAAACTGAGCCTTTGACCTGCGGGGATTGTTGCACCATGACTCAAGCAGGGGAAAATTTTGTTGAATTGGTTTTACGGCAGCAGCTTACTGTTTTGATTCGGTCTCACCACTGTCATGGCATTGTTTTTATCAGCAACGGGCAGCTGTTTTCAGTGAAAAGCTCTGACAAAACCCATTGTATGCTACCTGTACCACAACAAACAGCAGACAGACACAGTTGCTGAACATAGTGGAGCATTTAGCAGCTAATGAGCCAGATATTTCCCTAAGGGGTTGGTAGAGACCAAGTCAGTTCTAAAAACAGAGGGAATATTGGACTTACATTCATTAGGTCAACTCAAAATTAATGGTAATGTTGCTCTTCGTCTGCTAGATGAATGAATGCAACAGTTTGCTGACACATTTCCCATATCAACTCTGAAAGCAATGTGAATATGTCAGTGTTGTGTTCATAACTTGTTTCCACTGTCACCAAGTAGCCAAAAATTTGATGTTGCAAGTTTAACCATTTTACGATTAAACTAAACAGTACATTATGCGGAATGTCGGAAATCGGTTAAACTCCATTCGAATGCCACTGCCAGTTGATGTGGTTTGGTACCACCCACAATTTGTTTAAATTTTTTTCATACTGTGAGCACCTCCTCCATCCCCATTGTGCATCGCATTGTCGTAGAATAGTGTCCATCAGTAGCACACCCAAAAATCAACTGTATTTAGTATATTTGAATGTACTGACAGCCTTTGCCATCATGGTTATTAAGGTCAGGGAAAGTCTATTATTATTATATTATATTATCTGTTATTGTGTACTTGGTTAAATTGTATTTTGATGCTTTGGCAGCATTGCTTTTGAAACTTTCATGCCAATAAAGCACCTTTTAATTTGAATTTGAAAGACTGTCATTTTGTATTATGTGATATCAAGTAATATTATTGACATCTACACTTTTGTCGTCAGGATGACTTAAAAGTCAAGGTTCAAAACTCATTCTTGACCAGTTTCCCAGCTCAACCCTGTCTAGAGAGGACAGTCTCAGCCAGCAGTAGCACACTGGCCAACAGCTCCCAGTGCAGTTGTTTGGTTGAGGGTCGATTATTCAGGATGGACAAATGTAACAGAATCTCCCAAACTTCGTAGCTGTTGAATGCAAGGCACAACCAAAGCCATACACTTTGCTTTCCAGTGTTACCCATTTCCATTGGTTTTCAATGTCACTAGCAATAATCATAGTATCTTGAATGGCCTTATTATGGTGAATACTGTTGGTGTAGAAACTGCTCAGTAAAGGAGGAATTGAAAAACTGTACACATTTTTATAGTTCTGTGGCCAGTAGCCAAATATGAACATTAGGCCAATGACTGGCCAGTGTCTGGCATAATCGGTGCCTGAAAATGCACATTGTCTTGAGGTGTGTACTGCTGTTAACTAAAAAATTGGTTTCCCAACAGAAAACTTTGGATATCTCAATTAACTTTGGATATCTAGATTTATCAGTTTGCTGCTGGTTGTCCACATCTTATATAATGGATATTATCGATATTGAGTCATTTTTTTGTGAAATTGATTTGCACTAGACAGTCAGCTGGCATATAGGAAGCCCTTGGTCTGAATATTAGATAATGCAGCATTTTGATTTGATTGCACATAATTTGAGGTTTTTATTCATAATTAGATCTATTGGATTTTTTTTACTTTAAGAAGACTTTCTCATGGTCTAATTCACTCTGTCAAGAAAACATTTTTTCTGATTTTATTTTATCATGAAAATGGTATGATTTAATATGTTGACTATGATTAAAGTCTTCAAAAACCCATATCATAGGAACCCTAATCTTGGAAATCCAGGATACTTTCTTATTTAGGCAGAGATGGATTCCTAAATATAGACGTAACATGAGGCAAACACCAGTCATTGTGATTGTACATCCATTTTGCTCCTTCTTGCAAATTATGCTTTCTGTGTCTGCATAGCAATGGAGTTAAAAGTGACAAAAAATGTTGTTTTGCCCTTGTTGAAGGTCCGCATGGACCTTTGCATGAAGCCCACACTTCATTATTACCGACCGCTTAAAAAAAAATGTGTGAACACTACCCTTATGCAGATACCCAGTACAAACTGAACTGCATGCATGGATTGGTAATCTGAAGATTCAGATGTCTAAACCTTTAGTTTAAAACTGGGCTCCAACACACTGATTTTCCACTAAGTTAACACTTACAGATCAGTTCATTCATCACAAGGAGTCTGTTTAAATTCACAGGCTGAATAGAGTTGTATAATGTCTTCTGTGGTTCTGGAGAACCTTGTCAAGTCTGACAAATAACCCTGATAATGTCATCATTTATCTCAGTCTCAGTCAGTTTGGGTGTGGAGGCTACGAACTTTTAACAGAAAGCCTGCGATACAAACTATGTGCTTTGGAGTTAGAGTCAGACATGGTTGTTTACCAAGTAAGGAGAGTCTATATTGAGTTGCATTATGGGAAACAGAAAATCCACTCATGTCAAAAATATATAAGAGTAGAGTTAGTTCCTATAAAGGACAGGGGTATTGTTGAAGTTTCAGTTTTAGCTTTTTGTTGCACTTGAAAACCAGCAGCAGGAACAGGTAGAGGTGTCAGGAAACTTCAGCACATTAGAAGCATCTAAGGAATTGAAGTTGTTAACATGTTGAGAGCACCCAGATGCTGATATATGTTGATGTTCTTTGTTACAAACAACATAGGCCTGTGACATCATTAGCCTTAACGATGCAACTGACTAATCAGCTGAAATGCCTGGTATTTGTTAGCTGTTTTTTCCTGACACTTTTACCTGCTCCTGATGATGGTTTCAAAGTAAAACCATGAGCTTAAAAGAAGCAATTATTCATCTGTCCTTCTTTGGAGAAACTGTACTCTTACATTATGCAGTTGTAGGATTCAGAATCTTTGTAACAGGGCCCATACTAGGGACTTTCTCTCAGCAGCCTCCTAATTTCATAACCATGTGATACTAAATTTTGGAGTACCTCTTACATCACTCTAAACCCAAATTTGAATGTTATGCAAATCCTAAAAAAGTTTTTGAGTGTGTAGTATGTAACATAATGCTGAAATAGAGTAATTGAAATATTTTTAGAAAACCTTTGCATGTAACGTAGACATACAAAAAAAGCTTCACTTGCAAGCCACCATCTTAACGCTTACATGAAGTCCTGCAAGTCTCTTTCTTGCTGGAGTGTTGAGTAGTAGTCCAGCATACAGGTAACTAGGTCATCCTTCACTGAGCTAACGTGTGACTGAGAACTGTGACATGGTGATGCATGGCACCCGTGTAGTCTGGCTGAGGATCATGAAAGCTCCACAAATAGTTGTGTAAGTGATCCATAGGGCTGAGGCATGGCTGTCTGCTGCAGTGAGTGCCTCTGCTTTCTGTAAATATCCTGCACTGTCCTCACCTGAGCACAGCTCAGCTGCAGCTGTGTCTAGACTGCACAAACACAAGGATATCTGTTTCATCTTCAGCCTTCTAGCTATTAAGAAAGAAGAGGCTGACAGAATTTATCTTCCAGAACGAGAGTCAGAAGGTTTGCTAACCAAGTCTGCTATTCCAAATTGCTTCTTTGTCTGAATTTGCCTCTTGAGATCTATGGTACTGTGGTAAAAATCACAAAGAGTCAAGAAGGAAAAACTGAGGAAAATTTGACATGAAAAGCCCAGTGCCTCCTCACCACATCCCTGCAGCATGCACTAACAACATTAAACTGCTTAACGTCTTCAGTGGTGGAGCTTATCAGCCATGCATAAAAAGCTTTTTTGCTAACAGAGCAGTTAACCATTAATGGGGAATCAATCATCAAGCCGGTGTTGTGAGCCAGCTGGCATGCCCTCACAACTTCAAAAGCTGAAAAGGAGTTTAAATGGTGTAAAATGAGAGAGGCAAATCTCTGGGCTGGAATTACTTAGTGGAGCAGAAGAATTTAAAAGGTCTCTCATTTCCCTGGCTGTGTGGAGGTGGTGGTTACTGTACCAGCATTACAATGAAAGTACAGAGTTGTGGAAGTGACCTGTGGCCCCACAGTGCTGGGAGCCAGAGGGAGGCAAGTAGGGTTAGGGCCCCTGACCTGACCCTGACTCAGGGGCCCTTGGCGTGTGTGGGTCATGTGTTAGCTTTACACACCTGTTTTTGAAGGAGGACATGACCTAACAGCCATAACTGCCACTTCTACTGCGAGTCACATGCTCCTGTCCATGCCTTCACGCACTTCAGCCTTTTGTCACTGAGCATGTGCTGAGGCAGTGAGGCTGCTCTCTGTGAGGGACTGAAAAACTAATCTGCCTCACAAAATAACCGAGATAAAATGGGTTTATATATTTTGTTTAGACCATTCTGAGGTCAATATTTTTATTTCTATTTGGCTATTAATTCTAATTAATTTATTTGTTTATATAAAGGCACAGTACATTTTAACTGTTAATGTGTCAGTTAACTGCTATTCTTCATCTGTACTCCCCAGAAAGATGTTGCATATGAAGAATATAAAATTAAAGCAGTTAGTGAAATATGTTATAAACATTCTGGGTAATGTTAATATCAGTAAAAGCATGTATAATACCAGTAAAAACATCTTCAAACACAAAGCTACATTATTAGGTACTTATTAAAACAGCACAGAAAGATACAACAAAGCAATTCATGATTTTATTTTGTCATTATATATTTCAGGGCCATCAGTCAATCAGACACCTGCCATTAAGAGGTTTACTCTTAGTAAAAATGGACATGATCTTTGTCATCTTTGCTGCTGCCTTGTTTTGCGTTTGAAGTTCTACGTTTTTAGTTAGTTTCAGTCATAAATGGACTGCCTTATTTTCAGAGGTGTTTCTAATATCCTGCCCACCTCATGTATGTAAATAGGGAAGACAAAAAAATTAGGAACACCTCTCAATATAATGTAGTCCAGTGAAACAACACCTTTAACTATGACCTCAATCATAAACATCATTGAATTTAAGCCCATTTTCTTTTCTTTGAGCCCATCATCATGTTACCTGAGTTGTTTACCTGTGTTTGTGATTAGATTTCAGTGGTCCCGTGTAGTTAGCACTCTTATGCTGGCTTTTTATGAGGAAAACCTTTCAGAAATTCAGCAGACAATGTTGAATGCCACAGATAAATGTGACAGAATCCAGTGCAATGTTTTTAAGCTCTTTCCCGCCTAGTGCTTTTGTTTTCCTAACTAAGTACAGACTATTATGTTACAGATGGGATTACATAAATGGTGAGCATAATACACCAGGGCCTCATGTTCACACACTGCCAATATATTAGGAAAATTTAGACAGAGCAGCTCTCAAATCCCTTCTGGAATCTGTGGTTGTCTCATGACCCTGGCCACAGAGGTGGATGGACACACAGGTCATTAAAGGGATACCTTGGTGTTTTACCAGTGCCAGGAGCATGTTTTCCTCAGCAGCTGCTTGTTTGAATGTGGAAGTTTCTATAATGGGGCCTTTGGGTCGAGCTGAAATTGCACTGCCAGCAGCAGGCCAGCTCTTTGGCTTCTAACAAGGGGGCACTAACAAGCTGTCTCATAAGTTCATAATTAGCCAGTAAAAAAACAAATGAAGAAACTTTTTCCTCACACTGTAAGTGGTGAAGAAATGTAATTGACTGAAATTCAGATTTCTGAGTTATCTCTGACTAAAGTGATGTTTCAGAGTATGGAATTAAAAGGGGTCAGAGTTAGACTCCTGGCACTTTCTGTGTAACAAGACATGTTGGTATGAATGATAGCTCCCCCAGCAGTGTTCATTGTCATTGTCATATGAAGGAGAAACTATGAGCAACCCAGTGAGAGACCATGAAACATTGAAAACTTATGTTCATGCTCAAGGTAATTCTTATTATGAACCCAAATCTGACAATTTTTTGATGTTATACCTACAGAACTTTAAACCAGAAACCAGCCAATACCAGAACTTCCTTCCTTCGTATCAATAATTAAAAATTCCCAGTCAAACCAGAATGTGCCACAACAAAATTATTCTGTCCATTTTCACACAATAGGTGGTACCACACTGATTTCATGCCAGCTAGTTGGGTCCATACCAGCATTAGCCAGTCAAAATAGCCCTCCAAGCTAGCCAATTGCTAATGGCAGTTAAAAATCTAGCTCGATACCTGACCGGACAAAATGTTAACAGTTTATTTAAGAGACATATTCGTACTTGTTATTTTTGGAGCAGTTTGTACCTGGCAGAGGAGATTTACATAAAGGTAGATGGTCCAATACAACTAGTGTGATGGCTTCCTCCATTTGATGGCTATATGATGGCTCCTTCCATCCACTCTCCAGCTCTGCCTTCCCTCAAAAGTCTGTATTGCAAAGATGGTTTGCTGCTGGCCAACGACACAAGCCGCTAATAATTGCATTTCTATACAACTAAACTGCAACAGCAAATACAATTTTCAGGCAATGTACGTGCGACCAGATTGGGTTTTTTGTTAACATAATGAGTATGTGTTGTTAATTTACATTCATACATATCAGTAAAATGTTCAGACAACAAATTTGTTTTCCACCAAAATATCTGATCTTTCAGCATTATATCCACTTGTAGTGACAACAGCATTATTAAACTTTTTTAGAAAAAGTTCACAGTGACTTCAGACACGTTGATTTACATTTAACCGAAACCACCATCTTTCCCTTACCTTAACAAAAGGGATTTTGTTGCCTAAACCTAACCACAGATGCTAGCCCCAATCTCTGTTGTGAAACTTCTGCTCTTTGTACACCGACTATGCGGCTGTTAATAAATGTAGTGCTTCAATCATTCAAAAAATATGTTGCCTCTGAGCATTATCCAGCCAGGGAATACATTTTTTCTACGAAACGTATTTGCTGTTACAATTTAATTGTAAAGAATTTTAATTTCTAGGTGGCAGGGTTGCAGATTTGTGTGTCAAAGTTCACGAAAGTTGAAAGCACTGAAGATGATCTATTTTACAGCAAAACTTTGTTTTTAATGCTGCTGTGACCAGTCCTTAAGAATGTATTCACTAAATGAACGAACACTTCCATACTGCTGAGATCATAGAATATGTCAGCGATGCTATGAAGGAGTCTGTCGTTATTAGAAACAGTCAGACAGGTTGTAAACAAATCCCCAGGTGAGGGGAAGAGAGAAAACAGAGGCAAATGACCAAATGATTACCCAAACTCTCATTGTAAATGTCCGTCACAGTTTACAGACCCACTTCCTGATTCAGCTTTGACCTACTGTACTTACTGTACTTGTGTGCACACAGTTTTCCTACAACGAGAGATTATTGCCATATCAGGAGTGCGCACTTTCAGTTGTACTTCAGTCATTTGGATAGTCACTTTTCTTGTAGTGAGGTCACTGTGTTGTCAAACTTCAGCTATGACTCTGGCAAGAACAGTGTTATCGTAACTGATAAAAGTAATGATGGTCAAATCTTTAAAGATAGCACCCTAGTAGTAATAAACTGGAACTACCGTTTAAGTGAGAAATGTATGTAGGATTTGGTTTAGGAGGAAATTGTGATGCTATAGAAGTGGTGATCAGAGAACATTTGTTCTTTATCATAATAATAATAATAATGAAGCTGGCACTCAGTACTTTACATAGATAAACGATTAGCAAAAAGAAGTTACACACAAAAACACAAACAGAAAAAAGCACAGAATCAAAACTAAGTAGCGAAGAGGAACACATACAGAAAAAGAGAAAAAGATAAAAGCTCTATTCTCATATACAGGCATCAGAGACAGGGCTGAGTGTTGATTAAAAACAACTTTAAAGAGGTGACTTTTGAATGCTTTTTTAAAGCTGGAGAGGGTGGTAGAGTGTTCAAGGTCCATGGGGAGAGAGTTCCAGGGGGTGGGGGTAGTGAGAAAGCTCTGTCACCCTATGTTCGGTGTTAGGTCTTCTGGGGAATGGAAAGCGGATCTGAATGAGCTGAATGGAGGTTTTCTGCAGGGGTGTGATGGTGGACGAGATCGGAGAGGTAGGCGGGGGACTTGGGGCAGCTGTGGCTCAGGAGGTAGAGCGAGCGGGTCATCCACTAACCGGAAGGGCGGTGGTTCGATCCCCAGCTCTTCCAGTCTGCATGTCGAAGTGTCCTTGGGCAACATACTGAATCCAAAATTGCCCCCGACATATCATTGGCGTGTGAGTGTGGCTGTGTGTGTAGAAAGTGCAGTATGTATAGAAAATGGTGCTGTATGAGTGTGTGTGTGTGAATGGGTGAATGTGGCATTAGTGTAAAGCACTTTGATTGGTTGATAAGACAAGAAAAGCGCTATATAAGGGCATTTACCATTTACCATTTGTTTGAGGGCTTTGTAGATGATTTGGAGGATCTTGAATTGGATGTGGTGGGGGATGGAGTGCCAGTATAGATCACACGGAATGGTGGTGATGTGGTCACAAGGGTGAGACAGAGTGAAAGGACAAGTGGTAGAGTTTTGGACATGCTGGAAGTCATTGAGATTTGAGGACATGCTAATGAGGATGCTTCTGCAGTGATCAAGTCTGGATGTGATAAATGCAGTTGGTGGCTATGTAAAGTTGTATGTTATGAGTGTACATTTTCCAGTGTTAAGTGTAATAGATTGTGGCAAATTTACACCCTCATTATCACTCATCCATATCTTTTATTCTGCTTTCTCTCCACCTCTTCTGCATCTTTTGAACGCTAATCTACCATTAAGTTAGCGGTTCAAATGGTCCTGAACCACTTAATCATTGGCCGGTAAGAACGACATTTTGGGTCCTATGAGTGAGACATCAGCCCAGCACCTTCAACATGAACCTGAGTTGAGGACTTATCAGCCAGGAAAATAGAAAAAAAAACCTTCTTGTTTGATTTTGTTTTGTTTTGTTATTGTTTTTTTTCTACTTAACTTAACTCAATGCCTGCCGCAAACACACACACACTTGGAAGTAGAACCTCTTTAATTTCCTTCCAGTAAAATCTTTGCTTTACAACCTGTATGCTAATGATGCTCAAATAACAGAGAACAGGCTCTTTAGATCTTTTGCAAGAAGGAACTGAAAGTCTAAAACAAAACTTTAAGAAATGAATTCATGTAAATGAGACCATATGCAGATGTAGGAGCTTTTCAGTTTTTAGATGAAATCACACCCTGTGTCTATCTTGTGAATTAAGGTAAATGTGATTTGTTTTACCTGGAGGCTACAGTGAACCGACAGCTTGTAGCAGCCAGCCAAAAAAACTGCAGACTGACTGCTCCTTTACTGCACAGCAATGGAAAAGACAAATTACGTATTTGACATATAGTAACATAATTGTAAGGTTGATGATATCATATATCTCTCATGTCTAAAAGCTGTATGCCATCTACTTCTTGTAAGGAAACATCTCTGTGCAAAGACAAATGGGAGGAGGGTGAATCATACAGCCCAGAAACATGGCCAGCAGACTACATTTAATACCTCTCAATTCTTTTTTTTTATCCTTGGTTTATTTGTAGTCATTTATTTTATTTGTATGACTTGTTTTTTTAATGTTCCCCCAGTTTTGATGCTATGCTAGCCATATTTATGGCTTTATGGCTTATGCTTTTTCAAAGCACTTCTTTAATAAAAACTAACTCATAAAACTCTAATTATGTACATATTGCAAATATCTTGCTGCTGTTTATCATTTTTATCTTGTTTCCTCTTGCCCTTAAGAGGTTAACTCTAAAACCTAAAAGACAATTAAGGCAGTCCATCACTCTGGCTTCAGAGAAATTGTCATCAAAAAACTAAATATTAATATGAACTTATTCCTTCATGTCAGATCCATTTTTACCTAATCTTTGTAAGTGTGCCAGACAAAAAACACTTCACCTTTTACTCACTTATTCTCTTAATTTAAATGTAATTTAATTTAATGGAAACTTTGCAACTTTGTTAAAATTTAATGATAGAATAAAATGGGCATTTGAGTATAAATGAAAAACTAACTATAGATCAAAAGTTTTTTTTAAACAATTAAATAGTTGAGCTTGAAAGTTCTTTCTTGACTTTTCAAAAAATACTCATCAAAAGGTGCACTTGCTTGTTGTTTCTGAAGCTTTGGATGGATGAAGCTTAGTTTAGTTTTAATCCCTAAACCTAAGTGTGTAATTATAATCACTGATGATTACTGGTGGTAACATATAACCAAGGGTTATTAAAACCCCTGTCTCTGTTCAAAGATGGTCTCTGGCATTGGACGTGAGTATCCTCATTCATCTTTCTCCAGCCAGCCATGGTTACATAACCTTCAACCACTCTACCCACTGATAGGGCTTACCTTACCCATGTATGACCAACTGTTCTAATGTGACAAAAATACCATAATTTGGCCATATGATAACAACTAAACCATCTCCAAACCAACTGAGCAACAGCAAGGAAGGTCGCTTCAGAAACAGTCCTTCACTAACTTTTAACTCTAACAGTGAATTCTGAACAAAACCAAGTTATGACTGTTAGCAGCAACACTTATTTGTTGTACTAGCAGTAGCAGAAGTGGTGTTGTAGTTGTTGCTGCATCCTATGGCCTTTGCTGCTGCAACCATCCACTAGACAATAATTTATGATTTCTTAACAGCAATCAGTGTCAGTGTTTCCTGTTGATTTCATGTCCTTATAACAGGTAACACTTTGACCAGGTGCCCTCCTCTCCTGCTCTCTTGCATCCTGATGGCTGCTGGTGTTGTTGAAGTGTATTGTATTCAAAGGTGGGCTTGCTCAAAGGCCAGGACCCCACCTCAGGAGTGGAGTCCTGGACATGAGTCTGACCCCCACACCCCCCCTACAGCTCACCCCTCCATCCCCCTGCACACACAATGCAAGCGAATGTTAAATTACATAATTATTCTCATCCATCACCCATACAGGCTTCACAGGCTAAGCAAAGCCTGGCCGCCTTCAAATGCTCTCACTGAGCTGCAGGAAGCCCATAAACCATTTTTCTCTCTCTGTCACATAGTCTGTCACAATGCCACTAGTCACTTACAATATGTTATGGCACTCCATGTTGAATGTAGTAGTATTTGTAGTGGTCTAGGGGCAGTTCACTGTTGAAAGAACAAGGAGCAATTTAGCAAACAATAGTTATGTGGCAAAGGGCCTGGGCAAGATTTGATACAATAACATGGCAGTTGTATAGTGTGCACAGGCCTAAGGATTAAGACAAGACACTCAGCATATCATATTTTCCTTTAACATACACAGATGTTTTAGTCTTTCAGAAAGGAGCACATACTGAAAAGGTGAGTAAATAGAAATTACAACACACTGGAATATGTTTGCATGGCAGCGATAGTTTAAGATATTAAATGGAATTAATTTGCACATGAAAGTTAGGCAGTGAAATATGTTAAAGTGGCAGCTAAAACAGACGTTCTGAAAGGAGCTTGCATTTAAGTTCAATTATAGGAGATGAGTAAAGTGGAAGGAGCAGAAGATTTAGTCGAAATGTAAGTAGAAGAATTCAGAGGAGTTGAAATGACAGAGAAAGTGTGAGAGATAAAAGGAGCTGCAGTGACTTGAAGTGTCAGTTGAAGTGTAAGTGCTGAAATGAGTTAAGGTTTTCTGAAAGGGGTCAAAGTGTCAGCTAATGTCAGAGCAGGTGTAGCATTTAAAGTGCCAGTTGAACTGTAAGTACATATTAAGACCTGGTGGGCTTTGACTTGATACAATCAGCCTCTCCAATTTGCAGCTGTGCTATTTCATCCTGAGGGTGTGATGGCACATGGGCATGGGTCTCTATCGGGTGATCTGTCACCAGATAAGCCATTTAGCTCACTAACATTTGTTAAGAACTTGGTTGGAGGCTGATGCTTCTAGCCTATTATGAATCTCAGCCTTATGGCTATACTGGGGGCTTGTTTTTTCCTTCAGCTCTAGGCCTTAGTGCTTTCTGTCACTGCTTTGTCTGGTGAACCTGAGTGGCCTTCCCTTACTCCTCCTAATTAAACCCCTCATGCCGTATTTATCTGCATGATAGAGGATTTCATCAACCTTTATTATCCCAGTGTGTTCTGGAAATCCCTCAACATTTTCAGTCTTACACTTCAGCATTATTAGTAATTAAAAGTAAACGTGTAACACAGGTAGGCAACTGGCTAAGTATTACAACTGCTTGGTAGTGGGGGAGAGCAAATACAATGTCCCAAAGCTAGTTAGTTCCTAGACTTTTATCCTAATACCTGTGTCTATTTTGTATGCACGGTCCTCTGTCGACTTTGTGTTATATTTAGCAGTTTGGTGCATAGTTTGTAATTTCTGAATTTGCACCTTTTGTATCTAGGGCTGACTATCATTAGCCTGGTTCCAGACTTCTGTCAACACCTCTGATTTTTTCAAAGATTCAAAAAGGTCTGGTGTTTTGTTCACTGATGGCTGTTTGGGATTAAGTATTGGATGCCAAAACAATCTCATAAATAAATAAATAAACAGTAAGCCTTGTTTCAAATCTGACCAGATGTGTGATGCCAGCCTTCAGTTCTCAATTGTGAACTACGGATACAGTTTGGTTAGTGCCAAACATATATTAAGGTTTAGGTTTGATACCAAATACCCTTTGTATCTATCGCTTTAAAAAACTGTTTGAAACCAAACTACAACTCACTGTTTATCCCCATCACAGCCATCTTTCTTACATCAAATCCAGCTGCAGGATTATCTCTTGTTGCTTTTTGGGAAGGGGTTTCTAGTGCAGTGGACACCCTTCAATCATACACTACATTGGCACCTAGCGATTTTGGAAATTATTTGCAAGTCCCCTTTTTTTGCCTCAAGTCATCTACTTAATGGATTCTTAGACTCACACAACATTAGACAGAGATGTTTCAGGTTGTTTACAAGGTGCTCAAGCCAATCCTGTTGCTCTGTCGATGGGAGTTCCATCAGGTATCAATGGGTAATAGTGCAAACATGCACTTCCAACAATATGGGACAGAACTTTAAAATGATGTAAAAAGTACTGCTTTTGCAAAAAAAAAAAGGAAGCAAAACAGAAATTTAATCACCCCTCATTTCACATGTTACCAACTTTAATCAGCTGACAAACTTCTACTCACATTGGTCAGGTTTCAGTTTGCTAAGAACTCCTGTAGGATAGGACTTCTGTTGACATTTTGTCTTGCTCTCATTGGAATGATTTCTAATGAGGACTAGTGTACCTGCCCCCATACTTTGATTTACTCGCTAAAATGTCTCTAGTGTTCTCTGACCATCCAGTGGTCATTGATATCGTCTGACAGTTAAGTAAAAAATGTTCAAAAATTTCATTTGGTTGCAAGAAGTGCTCTTTTTACTTTTTTTGCCCTGGGCTTTATCATCTTTAAGGTAGGCTGTTCTAATTAGTGATTGGCAGTGGTTGGTGATTAGTGTGAGAAAGATATATACTCAGGGCTAAAAAAAAAAAGCCAGTATTCTGATTTAGTTTTGATTTAGACTGTGTAATTTTCACATTTTCCTTAGAAGACCTTTGAATGAACCCAAAGATAAGGAATGAAAGGACAGTGCAACAGTAACTACGAAAATACAACAATAACTGTCACTTTTCTGTTAGAATTCATCATGTGTTGTTTGCCTCCAGCCGATTTATAAAAATAAACCTACGCCATTGGTTGCTCTCCAGGTTTATTCAGTCCACATATAAGTGCCCTCTGGTGTTGATGCAGAAATGTTATTTTTACTTGCAAAATACATTTACTGAAAGTACAAATATCTGAAATTTCAATTCTGGATTCACCCTCTATGACAATAGGATTGCTTTGGATAAAAGTGTATGAGTAAATGAGTAAATGTAATGTGAACATGCCTAACTAGCACTTACTGTGCACTTTCAGTGCACTTCTTTACCTGATCTCCTTGCGCTTTTTCTTTTGAATAGATCTAGTAATTTGCACTTACATCAAGGTCTCAAACTGAAGCTTTAGTGTTGTCCCTCACCCGTAAGTCACTTTGGATAAAGCGTCTGCCGAATGGGTAAATGTAATGTGATGTAAGGATTGTAGTGTTTGTTAATGTGACAACAGTTTCAGCAGCTGAGAGAGACAAGCGGCCTGAGTAAATGTTGTATCCAGAGGATTATCAGCAGCCTGCTAGGCTAATGATGTGTCTCAGTAAATGTGTGTGTGTGTGTGTGTGTGTGTGTGTGTGTGTGTGTGTGTGTGTGTGTGTGTGTGTGTGTGTGTGTGTGTGTGTGTGTGTGTGTGTGCGTGTGTGTGCGTGTGTGTGTGTATGTGTGTGTGTGTGTGTGTGTATGTATCAGTCCTGGCAGCTGCTCTGTGTTTGGACAGTGGAGCCTGATGTGGTGGCTAGCAGTGACAGTAACCCTGCGGGAGCTGCTGTGGGTTCCCCTTCCTTTGCAAATAGAGTGGAATCCTGCACAATGATAATTTGGTTGATTGATCAGCTTAATGCTGAAAGTTATGAGCCATATCTTCCTGTTTAAATGATTAAGAGTTATGGACAGTGATTTATTTGATTCTGATATGATTAAAGGGTAGACGTGGTTTACAATGCAATAAAATTGTTTGAGATTTTTTTTTTTTTTTTACAATATTTTCATTTAAGATACAACTGGATTTTAAAAAAAAGGATGTCAAGTTTGCATAACACATTAAGGCACATGTTGGTATCATACCAGAGATCGAATCCCCTCATGAAAATGCACTCACTCTGGCGGCCTTAGAGTGTTCAAGATCAGTTCAAGATTAAACAGATAAACAGAGGCACACATATAAAGCTATGTAAGTTTTATGCTAACAGTATTTTGCTGAAAAAAGCATCACAGGTAAACAGATTCCAGTATTTTCTTTTTTGAAAGTTTCATATCCTCTGTCATAGGATACATGCAGTAATCAGTTAGATGGACAGACAATAGTTTTTAGACAATACATATCAAATCCTATATGATTCATACCATTTTTTACATGTGAAGTATATATGTGTCAGTCTTCAAATGATAACCACATTGTAAAATGAACAAGAAAACAAAAACAAAACAAAAAAACAAGGCTCAATGCCCTATTTTGTCTGTAGTGGTCTTTTTTAAAAGTTACAATACAATACCTTGAAGATGATTTTAGAGTAAACATTAGAGGTCATTAGAGAGTCATTAGAGTCCTCTAGGGACCATGGAATTTTCATTATCCCTGTCTTTTAAAGTTTAAAAAATTTGAGAAACTTTTGCTTCATGTGGGAGATAGGTAAAAGGTCATTGGAACATTAGGATTTATTCTCATGTGATCATATATCAGATATTTACAGCAAATCCCGTGGATACAGTCCTGGTTGAAATTATTGGCACAACTGAATTTTAAGTACAGAATTCAGAATAGCTGCAGAAATATATGCAAATTAACCAATTTTGTATAATCTATAATATAATCTCTAATATTTTTTTTAAAAAATCATAAAATGTTCAAGGTTACTGAACAATAGGAAAAAAAAACTTGCATAATAGTGAAATGTTACAAATGTAAAGCGTATCCTAAACACAATTACTGGCACCCTTCCTGCCACTCTTCCATTGCTATGCATTCAACCTCTTAAGTTTGCAGGAGTCCTTTTTGCAATTGCAGATTTCAGCTCTCTCCAAAGGTTTTCGATGAGTTTTACAGTAGGTCAGGTCTCATTGCTGGCCAGTTTCTAACAGTCTATCTTTTCCTTTTCAAGCATTCTTTTATGCTGCTGGATGTGTGCTTTGGGTAATTTTCCTGCTGAAAGTTCCAAGACCTTTGCCTCAAACTTAGTTTTTCTGACATTGGGTAACACATTTCGCTCTTAAATACCTTGGTTATTTTCTGATTTCATCATTCCTTTGGTACATCAGTACCTCCAGTATCAACAACAGCAAAGCAGCTCCACAGCATGATAATACCTCCACTATGTTTTACTTTAGGTAGGATGTTCTTTTCCTTATGGGCTTCATTTCGTTGCCTATAAACAAACTGATGCTTATCTATGAAAGCTTATTGCAAACATTAGTCTTGCCTTTTTGTGCTTTTCTTTCAGTAGTGGTGTCCTCCTTGGCCTTCACCCATGGAGCCCTACTTGGTTTAGTGCGTGGTGTATGGTACAAACTGAAACCACCACTCCAGATTGCTCCAGGTCAGACTGAAGCTCTTTAGATGTCTTCGGTGGTGTTTTTTCCACAATACGCAACAACCTTTAAAGACTTCTCCAACTGAGTTCTTCCTTAGCGCCATGTCCTGGAAGAACTGTTGAAACAAGGATTTCAACATCTTTGGCCGTGTAGCCTTTTTTGATTATAGCATTTCTGATGCTCTCAGACAGCTCTCTTGTCTTCATCATTGTGAAAAAGAATCTAGAAACAATCAGCCCCTTTTCATGAAATGAAACCATCATTCATTGGTTAATTCAGGTTTTGCGAACACTTAAAATTAAGAACGGGTGAGTTTTATTTGTTTTTTGTTTTGTTTGAGGAACTCATTTAAATTCATTAATAGGGAGGCAACAATTGTGTCAAACTTACATTTTATATCTGTATTTTTTATTTCACTATATGAAAGCATTTTTTGTTGTTTCTGCTCAGTAACTTTGGACATTGTGTTAAATATTCTGCAAAATTGGTTAATTTGCATTTATTTCTAAAATGTGTACTTAAAATTCAGGGTTGCGAATAATTTCAACCAGGAATACATTTAATGAAAACCACAGTTTTTGCCTAATTCTATAGTACAACCTTCAAGCATGTAAATAGCTAGAATAGCTCAAACTAAGTATTAAGAGACATATTTCATAGCCGTTAATGGGGCAGATATATGCTGATGTCCCTGCTAACCAACAAGTCCTCCAGCCTGAATGTCCATAGGTCATTTTTCCCTACCCTCTGATACAACCCATAGGAGCGTCTCCTGAAATAGCACTCCTACCGCGGCAGGTATACGGACCATCCTCATCATGGTTATAATTATTGAATGGTCATGGTTTGTTTAGGTTAAGGCACATAAACTACTTGGTTAGGTTAATGCATAAAACTGCTTGGTTAGGTTAAGGAAAAGACTGTGGTTTGGGTTAAAATAGGTACTTGCTTAAGGTTAGATGGACCTTTGTCATCATGGTAACAGTAATAAACATGGGGTTAAGGTTGTCGATAAAACACACAATGATATCTACTGATTTCAAACAGGAAACAAACAGCGGTGTCCCATGTCAATGTGTTTTGTGGACTCCAATCCATCCACCCCATCCTCCTCCCAATGTGACTCTGTCACTCTTAATACTACGTAACTGGACTTCCTCATTTGCTCATATCATAATTACTACAAGAAAAAAATGTAAAATATGGATAGTAATAAACTGCTTGCACTGACAACTTATGGGTTTGTTTTTTAATAGGAGGACAGTCTCTGCCTAACCTATAAATGAGTTGTCTGTGAAGGATCTAATTATCTTCTGTGGTCTTGCAGCAGGGTGTGAGGCTGTGTGCAGAGGCCTGCTGCACTGAGCCTCACTTTGGTTGAATAAAAGGAGATCTCCTGTTCCGTCTGTCAAAACCACCTTGCTCAGAATGATGGAAAGCAGCTCCGTCCACACATAATGCTTTCTAAAGATGGGAAAATCCTCCTTCATTTTAAAGCAGTACTGCCAATTACAGCTGCAGCTCAGGTCTGCTGGCCGGCCTGCTCCTCTGGTTCTGCAACACTGAGCACTGAAACCCTGACTGAACCCATTCAGATTGGAGGTTTACCACACATATTTATGCCCTTCAAAAAACCCAATCTCACACCAGTGCACACACCCATACATATATCCTTGCACACAGGTACTGCGTAAAGGAAGAACTGCAACCTGTAAGTGAGCAGTGGTCTGCAGCAATCTTGTCTCCTAGAAATTGCATTTCTGTACAACTAAACTGCAACAGCAAATATGTTTTGTAGGAAATTATAGCTGGCTGCATTATGTGTAGAGACAAAGTATTTTTTGAGTGAATGAGGTCGTACATTTATTAAGAGCAGCGCAGTCGTTAGGAGCTGATTGGGGTTGATGGCAGGTGTACAAGGCACATGACTGTCATACCAGAGACCAGGGTTCATATCCACAGTCCCTTCTGTGCTTTAAGCATCAAAGGCACTTTGGTTACAATTTGAGCAAGATGATGGTTTTTGTAATATGTAAACAAACATGTTGTGTCTGAAGTCACTGTGAACTTTTTCTGTATTAAACCAGACCAGGATCTTTCCCCAACCTGAACTAAGTGCTGTGTGAGTCTAAACAGAACCATAAACCAGTTTAATAATGCTGGAGTCACTACAAGTGGATATTGTTCTGCAAGATCAGATATGTTGGCGGAAAACAAATACATTGTATGGGAACATTTTACTGATATGTTCAGTATAAATGTATTTTAACAATAAATTAAATTAACAACATATCGTCATTACATTTATGGAAAAAGTAATCCATTGCAATTGCGTTTCCTACACAACATATTTGATATAGCAATTTAGTCGTATAGAAGCTTCATTTGTAGGAGACAGGATTATCTGCAGAGGATGAGCTACCCCTGTGGTTGTCAACACTGTTGACAAGATAGAAAGTAAACTCCTAAGCCGGCATTAATTTCACTAGCTGAATCTTACTTTTTTTTTTTAAAGTAAGATGTGCATATTGCATTCTTACTTCTGTTCTTAGACCCAAATAAACATAGATACAAGGGTTGTAGGGATTGCCTCTCCTTCCCCAATCCAGTTTATGTTCTTGTAAGAGGACACATTTAGTAGAGGGTCAATGCTGCTGTAGTGACCCCTGCAGTAAAGAGATTTTGGTCTCAACTGGTATCTGCCATCTTTCTCTGCTGTTTATCTCCCCACAACAGGGCCAACACTCAGCTTCCAGGCTCACAAGCTCATACTGGCAAACATAGCCTACAGTACACAGAAGCATAGGGAGATACTGTACAATGACAAAGACACATATGCATACACACCCACACAAAACATATGGTGCCTGGGTGTTGAAGGCTGATAAAGAAGCAATTAAAGCCATCAGATCTCAGTCTTGTGTAAGAATAGATGTTTATTTACTTATTCACCTAGATTTCTGCCTTACTCACTGGTGACATTGAGAATTACTTTATTTATCTCATTAGATTACGTTTTCAGTCAGAGCTCCACAGAGTATGTGAAGCATAGTCCTGTCTGCATTCAATAAGGTCATCTCTCAACTTGTGGACACGTTCTTTAACTTTCTCGTCATGCTGTGCAAGCCATCTGCCAGGAAGCTACCTGCAGTGGTATCAGAAGATGGAATGACACTCTAAAGATTCCCATGGAAAAAAGAGTCATTGCAAGAGTAAAGGCTGAATGAAATCACTCTGTCTAGGTGGTGGAGGTGGCTACAATTGATTTCTATGGTATACTACTTGATTTATAGCTCACTTGAGCATTTACCCCATTGATGGTTGTTCCACACATGTATCATGGATTAAATTTTTCATTTCTTTTGGTATTGAGAGTGACACTTGCACTGAGAAGAAGGTTTGCCCTGTAGATAGACTTTTTAAGTAACAAAATATACATTTCTTTAGAGTTACCAAGATTATCCTCATTTCAACTGGCTTCATGTTGTCTTCACTATCAGCTTAATCAAAATATAAACATCTCCTATAGCCCATCAAGTCTTGAGGCGTAGTTACATTTTGGAGTAGGTGCTTGTCAACCATGGTGGGATCATCAAACCTTCGCCTGGATTTCCAGCATGTAAACTGGGCCCCAAATTCACCGTTTACAGTTTTTTGCTACTGTCACTAACATTATCAGGGAAATTTATCAGGAAGTTCTCACCACTAAACTATAATGTCAATTAAAGTGGGTCCTTCATTATCAGGTGGGCTGAGATGGAGTGGGACGGTGGGGGGGTTAAAGGCTTCCCAAAAGCCAAGTTTGCCCAGAGACCCCAAACATACAGTATGAATCCAGTGATGCTCATAGTTACGCAGGTTTTGCAGTCCTCCTGTAGACAGAGTCAGAGACAGACAGAAAGACAAATCAGCATAAGGGTGGTTTTACTACATTACTAAATTTCCAAGTGCTTATTAACAGATGGAAGCCTCACAAAAGAATGAAATTCCATTGAGCATTACAACATAAAGACATATCTGTGTTATTACTGCAGCACTCTCCATTATTTAATTTGCCTGACATTTTTTTTTGTGTTAGCCACAGAGGGCTGGGGGTGTACAAGGGACTTTTTTGTTGTTGCAGTCCAGAGTGGTCACCAGGAACATATTTACATTATTCCAAAATTATATCGTGATAGCCTGAAGCCATTGCAAGTAATGATGAATCCCACTCAGGGCTGTTTCCACTCTGAGGGCCCAAAATCCCCTTTTTAGAATGCACTTCTATGGAAATCATGTACTGCATATTTAAATAATAAGTCTGAGATGCTAGAGATATATGCTGGAAATATAATCCTTCAGTTCCCCAAAAATCTGCATGTTCTCAGCAGATTCATAACATAAACAATTTTTTTTTTTTTAAAGATTTAATTGTGAGTTACAATTCCTCATTTTTGGCTTTTGCATTTACACCAGGTATTAGTTCTCATTATCTTGATTCTGCCTGCAGTGGATTGGATTAAAATATGCATATTGATGGGTGGGGCTGACATATTTGTCAACCAACATGGCGATGTTGCATACACTCAAGAAGTGTACACTACAATGTGCAGGGGAAGGGACAGACTGAGAAAGCCAAGATCATCCGTATATTATTTTCCCTTGGCTAATATTACTTCTGTAAGAAAGTAATCAGAGCAAGTGGAGAAGCTTGCTGGCACTAGTGCTAGCTTCGCAAGCCCTATATTGAACTTTGTAGGGGACCCTTGACTGTTTCCTAAAGTGATCTATGGGCCCTACTAATTTTTCCTTTGGAGATGAAGGACTCATCAGCAGTTTTTTGACAGGCAGCTTGAGGAAACAGAGGTAGGTGACCTTTCTAAATTTTGGTTGGATTGTTTTTTCTTGAGTATGTAACCAAATGCCATTTATACCTTACTGAGAATGGATGACAATGCAGTCCAGACCATCTCCAGATGTGTTCTGGTCTGATTCAGTTGCAGTCCACTTACAATGTGTTGTGTCTTTATGTCTGAATTAATGTGTTTTTTTCTTTTTGATCAAGATAAAATATACCAACCAAATTGCCAGAATTATTCAATGCTGAACGATTCTGTTATCTGAACAAGCAACTACGGTATGGTTAAGGTTAGGGAAAGATTGTTATGATAATAAAAAATATGTAATTGACGGGACACAAACTGATGTTGCCTGCATAAATGTTGGATATGCTACATGCCCATCCACCATCATGACCTCCGAACCTTTAAGATGCCATTATGCTTCATCAGAACTACTTGTTGGATGATCAAACAGCTTCAAACACCCCCTCCCTTCTTTTCTGATGTCGGAATTAGGCAACCTGTGTCCATTTCTGTAACTTTCCGAGACTGGCTGTCTGATATCACACCCATTTCATGCAGATTTGTCGGCAGCTCTCTTCATCCCCCTGGTTTCTTTTCTAGTATACCCTGGCAGTTACACTGCGTTACATTTTTTTTTTCCCCAGATAGGGCACAATACTTCCTGCATCAGCACTGGTATTGAATGTTTGTATTCCAAATCATAAGTTTTGGAATTGTCCAATGTGGATGTAATTACAAGGGATACAGGGCTAGGGTTATCCAGATAGAGATTTCATGTTAATAGCAGGTGTACATGGGTTTCACTTTTTCTTTATAATCAGATTACTGTTCTCCTGCTTTTTGCATTCCGCTGCTTAGCACCCCTAAAGATGGCGGTATTGTTGCTGTTGATTGTGTGCAATTGCAAATGGAAGTGACTTGGTAGTGAATGCATTACATTCTGTCATCTGGCCCTTACTGTCTATGTGTGTGTATGTGTAGGGAGAGCTTGGCGGTGGCGAGGCTCTGTATTACATATAATTAAAAATACAAACATTTTATTGGTAATTCTTAAGATGTGCCAAAACTGTAAATTATAAAGCTGTGGCCTGTGAGTAAACTCCACAGCCCTTTGAGATGCTCAGGGGGATGTGTCTTCAAAGGCTTGGCTTAAAAAAAACTCCTATTAGTATCTTATTAGGAAATGAGTGTGTGAGGGGACAATATGGTTGCCTGTGTGTATGTTCAATTATTTGTATTCATGTACATGCCTATGTGTGTGCGATACATATAATAGCACAGGCAGGGAGAGATAAATGAGAAATGCAAATAAATTCTTGCAACAAATTACTCTTGATGTAAACAAGTGAAGGTCAGTCCTCTGGCAGGCTATGTGCTAATACCTGAGGACAAAGCATGGAACAGGTTATAGAGTTTGTGTGGCTGTATGTGTACATACAAACAGGCATCAAATTAAAAGAAAAAGCTATATTAATGAGGGGAGAAACATATGGAATATAGATGCTTCTACTCAGGGCACAAGGGCACACTGAATGGTTATCCGCATGGCCTTCGTTGTCACCTGATCCCAACCCAATTAACTACTTATGTGAGATTTTGGTGTTAAGGTCCCCATACACTGCAAGATAACAGTAGTCTTGAAAAGTTCATTCCATGTGAAGTGCGAAATAGATCCCCAAAAAATAATCTTTTTTGAATCTTTGTTGTACAACATAAATTTTGAAGCATGTCAGATTTCGACATCTCCTATCTGAACAACTCTTGTGACTTTAAAGGTGCTATATGTAAGTTTTTGCTATTGTTACATAGCTAACGTTAGCATTAACAGCTGATTACTTACTAAGACCTTCAGCCATTGTTGTGTTTATTAGACAATCGGTTAGAATTCGCCTTCTGGGCAGTGCTACTTTATCATCCTCTCATGCTTAACTGGGCAGATTGGACACTACAGTGACTCACTATCACAAAGCGGTATTACAAGACAGGACAGGCTGTGGCTAGCTGGTTAGCATGCTAACTTCAGTAGAGGAAAAGAAGTGATAGAAATAGAAGCAAAACAAGAGTTAACATTGGCGTTGCTTTCCACTGCTGGACACAGTTCATGCTAACATTGGCTATGTAGCGATAGCAAACACTTACATATAGCACCTGTAAGCTGCGTGTGAATTTTGATCTTCGCAAAAAAAAAACAAGCTTTGGACATGGAGTTGGCCAAAAAAATCAGTATTTTTTAGGGCAACTATTTTATTTCGCTACATTTAAGTTACTAATCATTATAGAGGAAAAACAAAAATCATATGATGAAGTTATGATTAACTGTGACAGAACGCAACAAATGAAAAGAGCCAAACCAGCAGTTGCAACGGAGAAGAAGAGAAGAGGCTGCTGTTTGAATGCACAACCCAACAACCGTGGAAAGTGTTTTTGATAAGTCCTGTTGTAACTCATTTAGCTAAGTGTTTGAAAACTTGGAGGACCGCAGTGAGACCAGAGTGGCTGAGTGGTGAGTTTATAATTTGCATTGAGAATGAACTACCGGAGAAGTAGGATTTAGAGCCGATTGTGGAGGACTTTGCGGTGCACAACACATTCAGACAGGTGTGTGCAACAACTGATTGTTTGTTTTAACTCACTGCACAGAGGAGAGCATCAAAAACAATTGCATTGCCTAGCGTAGCGTTTTGTCTGTGTTTGTTGGCAGCAGCCACTGTGGCGTTTATGTTGTTTTTACATATACGCATTTTCTTCTTTTCTTTCTTTTTTCTGTTTTTAATTCTATAAGAAGTGGCAGATATTTTATTTATGTAGCTTAATATTGCTGCATAATAATATGGACACTCGCCCTGGTGTCCATAGAATTATCAGCTGTATGCACGGCTGCAAATTGCCTGACCGAAATGTATTGATTGCTTTGAGTGTGGTTCTAACCTGGGAACAGCTTATATATACTGAAATACACATGCATGTACACCTGCATACATGCCTGGTAGCCTAACGATGTTCTTTAATTTAATAGTTTTATCATATATTATTATTATCACCATATAACATTTATTACTCTTCCTTTCCCCATTTTAAAAATGCAATGCAGTAACGTACATTTGACATTTAATTTGACTTAGTTTGTACTTGACTTAAGTAAAATTTATTTTAAGTAACAGTACTTTTTTTTAAGTACAATTTTCCAATAGGCTAGGTTTTCCATCCCTGCTAATGACTGTGTACCAATTTACATCTGTGATGATTTAAAACACAATTTAACTTAACCTTATGTCCATAAACACATTGCCTCAGAGCATGCTAGGAAGCTCAGCACACCCACCTAGCCAAAACACACTACAATATTATAAATTATAACACCATATATTTGCACAGTTTGCACTTCCACCATGAACGATATTTGGCCAAGGAAGTCACAGAGGTTTCCTGTGCATAGCTATGATAAGCACTGCCTGGCACTGGATTAGGGCTAGGGTTAGGGTTGCCACTGAGGCCAACAGTAATGTAGTTGCCACTGATAACATACCGTAGTGGTATCTGTCTGTACTGTACTGTAATGGGCAATGTAGGAATCACCCAGTGTGTAGCAGTCATATTGTGAGAATTTGTTCCTAAATTTAGGACAATATCATGTTGATGCAGGCTGGCTTTAGTCACCACCAAATTGGTGGACATGTCTCTGTGAGACCGAGAGACACCTTGTTGGACTGATGAACAAAGATTTTGCCACATTTCACTCTTGATTGTCAACTTTGGTGTGGGACAGGCCAAAATCACACAGGGTATATGGGTCTTTAGTCAGCTCTTCATCATCTTAATTAAAAACACCACCTGATGGAATATCTGTGGAAGAATGCTATTCATCACTCCAGTAGAGACTTGTGGAATCTATGTGTGCCTCCAGAAGCTGTCCGGGAGACTCAGGAAATTTGCTGTGGGTTTTGATAGTCACCAAAGGATGAATCATATCAATTTGTGATCTTCCCTGTAGTTCAACCAACAGGCCGAAATCTCTTCATGTTTACAACAAATGTCAAAATCCTCTTGCAAGATCACCTTGAAATGTGTTAAGCAAATTCATGCTCCCAGGGGGAGGAACTTTTTTTGAATATTTTATGCAAAAGAGTATAAAGTTCTGAAAATTTTCTCATACACATATTGTTTTGCATCTGTTTAAAAAATACCCTGCCTCTCGCCCCTCAATCCTGCAAAAGAAAAGCAGGGATAAATAACCTATGGATACAATGGATGGATATTGTTTCATAAATAATGTGTCAGTAACCTACATTCAATTAATTTAATCTGTCTTTGTTTATAAATTAATATTTAGGGCGTTTTTTCTGTTTCTTATCCACATCAGTGTGCAATTATTGCAGCAGCAGAATATATGGACATTTCCTAAGCATAATGTGTACGTTTTTTCCTCTACTTGCTGGACTTAATGTCTCCCTATTAGAAAGGTACAGGGCACATGTGGGAGCTGCTTGTTACTTTTAATTGGTGCTGCACCGGGCAAATGTTCTAAATGCCCTGCCAAGATCTCTCCCTCTCTGCCGGTCCTGCCCAGCCTCCCCTCCTCTCTACTCATACTGCGATGCTTCCTGCCTCTTTCAATTTGCCAGGAGGATCTTGTAAAGAGCATAACTCCTTTGGAGAGGCACTTAGGCATTTGTTTGATTAAAGAGACGGATAGAACTGGGGAAGGGGTGTCTTTGAGAAGTTATAAGGAGCAAAGAGGTGTGTTGTGTTTTGTTCCAAGCCTCACCAGTAACCCTCCATCTTCCCACTCCACACTGGTGAAATGTTGGCATTATTGAAAATGCCATTGGCCTAAGATTAAAATGTTGTGACATTGCTTGAATGCCAAAAGTTTACTCAGTGGTTGACTGGACTCTAATGACTGTCAAGGCTGACATTGGTTAATGGCTCCCAAAAGCTAATAATTGTTTTCAAGCAGCTTTGGGGTCGAGAGAGCAGAGCCGTAGTACTTACCAAGGGGAGTACTCCAATCACTGAAATAGATGCTCTCAATCCAACCAAAGAAATCGAACTGTGGTTCCGATTTTGAACAAATATAGAACCATGCTCTTTTATCTTTATTTTACCGTATAATATTATATAAATCATTCTTTTCACACGTATCTGAAATGAAGAAGTGGTTTGAGAGGTTTAAATGACATTTAGATCCTTTTTTGCACCGTACCTTGACACCATTCGAGTACGTCGTCACTGACATGTTTCAGTGATAAGTTTCAAGCTACTCTTAACGGCCACATTCTGAGCATTCAGGCTCTGATACTGAAAAAAAAAAAAACATAAAATCATAACATTTGTAAGATACAAAACAGTCAAATTAGATCTGCATTCCCAGACAAGGCATGCATCAAATCTTGCAAAATTATGGCTTAAATTGTAAAGGTTGTAGTAATGATGTGACGCAGTAATTTTACCTATACATAATTCATTAAAACATTTATATTCATTGTTCTAAACAGAACAATTACATCCAGAAACATAGCGTGTGCAGATTCATGGCTAAACTCTGTGTACACACAAAAGCAGAAATATCCATGTACACAAGCCTGATTGCTACTCCCATAGCACATAAAGTCTCTCAAATTTTCTCAGTTATTCAGCTGTTGTGCTCTTTGATGGCTGTTTCCCCTGCCTGGAGAAACAATTGACCAATCAGAGATTTGCAGGTGAGACGAAGAATTGGGATGTCATCTTCCTACATAGCTATTTAGCTACCAGCTATATATGTGAACGGCAACAGAAAAATGGCTTCAAAATAGTGACAAGTTAGGATGAGATCAACTCAACAGTACAGGTTTGTTGTAGGTCGATAAAGAAATAACATCTTTTAAATCGACGTGTTTTTCATCATCATGAAAACTTTAACTGCTGCTAGCAAACAACACCGCAGCTTGGATTGATGGGTTAGTCAGGTATGCTAATTAGGGCAAAAAATCCCCATAAAAGAAAAACTAAATAACCTTCCAACAAGGTCAACAGGTCAGCACTTTAAAGATGGTCAAACTATCACATATTACCACTCAGACGCATTAAAGGGTATTTAAAAATGAAAGTGTACTTTAATGAGGAACCTTTTTTCTACTAAATTAATACCATTTAATCTAACAAATGTCAAAGAATAACATCAATTCCATTTGACTATAAATTATCTGCAGTTCTGTGTTTTAGATCAAACTTCATTTTTGGTAAAAATTTGTTTTTAATTAGCAGTGCAAATTTATGAAAAGATGTTTCGCAGTTCAGCAGCAGTGTATACAGGTACATCCTGTTTCCTTTGTATTTTGAGATTGCACGCAATTAAACGGATAATGTACTTCATGTAATAAGTCATGGGATGTGTGGAAGCAATTTGCCCCGCAAAAGCAGAAATAAATTGTATAGTCTCTCTGCTAAAAACCTTCCCTCTATGTGCACCATTGTTTCATGCCCAAAGTATTCCCTCGGAGCCACAGTCAGTCTGGGAAAGTCCTGTATGTAAGTGACCCTCATCTGCCATGCCTGACATGGCAGAAAGGTTCATCTGTCTGCAAAACTTCATCGAGGGAATTCTCTTTCTCCTTCCCAAAACATCAGCATCAGCAGGAAAATTGCTAAATAATGGCAGCCTGCAGCGGCAATGATCTAAGGCCCCAGGTCCACAGCAACTTTTTCAAAGACTCAGTAAGTGTACCTACTTCTCCCAAAAGGAACCTGGTTTCCTTTTGGTTCTTTGGGCATAGTTCGTACACATTTAAAAACAATCAAATTTAAAAAAAAAGAAAAAAGCTTTTTAAAGGGCTGCAAACTATTGACAACGTTGCCATAGTGAACATCACTGATAGGTCAAATGTGAAATTAAGCACAATTGCCTTTTCAACCCTGTCCCCTAAAAATTATGTTCATATATGATTAAATTGCAACAGCAAATACGTGTTGTAGGAAACATAATTGTGATAGGATTACATTTTCTCTCAACGTAATGAGGATATGTCTTTAATTTACATATTTGGCATGTCGCAAATATGTTGCTGCTGAACATATTGGTAAAATATTCACAGACAACATGTTTGTTGCCTAAACCACAGACAGGACTGTGGATGTGAACCCTGGTGTGGCAGTTACCTACCATCCACCCCACCCACCTGGCAGAATGGTTCTTAAAGATACACAGTACTTAGATGTATTACCCATCACACCCTTGGTAACTGTACCATCAGTATGCTTCAACTGAAGAGTTTGTCAGATTGTTATGGGTAAGTGCAGGCCACAGAGGCTTGCAGATGAGCCCCTCAAACTTCCCAAACTCAAAAACTTGTTGTACAAACTTGAGTATCAAGCGAGGCTCTGCCTGATCCAGTGTAAAAGAAACAGCCATGGGAATATTTCTAAATGACCCTTGTCAAGCTGCAAATTTGTCTCCCCAATATTTGTAATTGACCAGATACATCATCAGCTCCCTCCAAAACCTGAAAGTAAGCTAATTTGTTCCCATTAATATTCAGTTTTACATAAAATGCACTGTGTAGCATTAACTGAAAACCTCTTTATGTTGGTGTACACGTCAACCAGCAACAGTAAATGCAGCTGTGCATTTTTTGGTTGCTCTTTATCCTTTGCCCTTGTTAACCAATTGGGTCGGGACCTGTTTCAGTCAGTCAGTTGCCTTTGGGGTTTGTAGTTGATTTGTCACTAAACTGTGCCAAAGTGTCACAGTGAACTGACCCGCAATATGATGTTGGTCAAAATGCACACACTCTCATGGGTGAAACATGGGTGGGTGAACATGGTCCTTATATACTGTGTTCTGTGTTTTACTGAACATCCAACACGTAGCTAAACATGTACAACATGTAGTTAAAGAGTTAATACTGATAAGACAGAGTAATGCTTAGTATTTGTTTGTTACAACTCACATACAGTTTATGTAAGTATGCATGCATTGGAATACAAATAGGAGCTGGACTCGCCACTGAGGTGATTAGTTACTTCCAGATCATATCAGGCAGTCTATATTAGAAGTCAAGCCGACCTGCTGATGCTGGGGTGACAGCTCAGATGGTATGAGTACAGACACAGCCTCATTTCCCAGATCAGCTTTACTTTAATGTTTTACTTTCATTTGATTATGGCTGTTCCGTACCCTACCATGAAATAATTGGAAATAATTTGTTCTGATCTTTACTCTAAGGGTCCAACTCAACACACAGAATTAACCAATGAACAAACCCCTTTCCTGTGGGTTTAAGATCTTTTAAGTTGAGTTTGTGCCTGTGTGTTGGCAAACAGAATGTCCTGACACCCCTCAGGCCTGTAAATCCAGCCTACCTGTATTGAGACCAATTTTTTGTATATACCTCCAACCCCGCCCCACCCCACCCCGACCCCCCCCCACCTGTCGCCATTAAGCCCGATCAGGTTTCCCCCTGAGCTCCCAGAGCTGTGGCTCTTGCATTACAACAGGAATGTGTGGCCCAACTGGAGCAGAAACACCCTATCACAGCAGAACAATGAGCTCAGTGTGCACAAGTCTGTTGGCTCTCATCAGCCAGGTTGCTTTACACCACTACACTGAGGATGCACCCGGGCTACACTTTTTAATGCCCATAACAGTGCATTAAACATAAATTCAACTTAAAGTGGGAAAATAATCCACCTTTGAGGGGCTGCTTTCCTCTTTTCCTCTTTTGTTATTTTGAAACTGTAAAAGATGGAAATAAAAAAGTAATCCTGCTAAAATATTCTAACTTCATGCCTTTTGGAAATCAAGTCATCTTTTACTCACTTAGCTATTCACAGTAACAGACATTTTGACCAGAGGTATGCATACCTTTTCATGCCACTGTACATGTGCGATATTCTTGTGTATATACATGTGGAATGTTCATGTGTACATGAGCAATGTTCGTTTGTTGTGCAATATCTGTGGTGGTGACAGTTTAACTGTGTATGGTGTATGGTTGTGAGTCTCAGTCAGTGGAGGTAGGAGATACTGGGTAATGTGGCATTGTGGAGTCTGATTGCTCTACATACCCTCGACATGACTTTCAACTCTAAAACAGAGGTGACTCCTGAATGCACGTGTACCTGTGACTGACTTTTGTCACATCAGCCAGCCAAGAACACATAAAGCTTAAATGAGACAACGTTGAAATTACCAGGAATCACATTTCTCTGCTTTTGGTAAAGGCTACTCTTTATCCCGCACCTCAACCTAATCCCAAACCAGTCTGCCCAGTGATCACAGAGACCAAACTAATATCAACCCTCTATTAAACTCCCAGTAAGACAGCAAACAAGTTGACCCCCAAATGTCAAAGTAACATTGCATTACTGGGATTAGGAACTGTAATGTAATCACTGAATTTCAAATTGTGATCTTTTACAGTACTCGGTACTTACTGGTACATTCAGTATCAGCATCTTTGTGACATACCAGATATGTTAATTAACAACATTCCCTTATTATGTTGTAGTAAATGTAATCCAGGCAGCATCACGTTAACTTCAAAGCATATTTACTGTTGCAGATTAGTTGTATATAAACTTAATTTCTAGGAAGCAACGTTGAAAATATATTCGAAACACAAGGAAGAACCCTTTCAAGGAACATAAATATTCAGATTATGGAATTTCCCCGCTTATGGGTTCGTAAATTCCTGTAGTGGAAAGGATTGTTAGGCATCTCTTCAGAATCATCTAGCTACTCTTATTTTAACGCTGTTCAATGAATACATCTCCTGGAATCTATATGCACTGGCAAGTAGCCTAATACTGACAACACAGGCAAATATAGCTTTGAAAGTGATCAAGCACAGTGCAAAGACACCAATCCACAGTTTATTACATCTGTTTACAAACCGATTTGTTTGGCAGCGTAAAGTTTTTGGCAGCAAAATGTTCTGGGGAATGTTTTTTGTCTTAGCCTAAGTTGGACAAGTGCCCCCTCAGTCAGCCTAGTGCCTTCCGGTACCCCAACAGTTACTCTGCACATGTGCCCCTTTTTGATTTTTACTCCTGTGCACCCCGGTGCCGGCTGAGAGCACTGGTCTCATTTGCTTACTGTGCGGAGAGATGAGGAGGTTTGTTGAGGTTGGGAGCCTCCCACTAGCTTTCAGCCAGCATGGCTGTCACCTCTCCTATGTTCCCTGGAGTTGAATTTTTTATCTATCACTTTCTAGTCTTTGTTGTGGAACAAAAACTCCCACCCCATACCAGAAAGGAACAAGCTCTTTAAATGTTGTCACAGCACCTACTGATAAGAAAGGGATGCTGAGAGATGTCATAAATCAGCTGGTTCTTCCATCTAAGAAGGTATTCTTTAAATGTTTATGAATTGTGGCTAATGGTTATTTATAAGCAGTTAATAATCATGTATAGATCATTTATAAGCTATTTATAAGCACATACTTTATAAGAACTGTGATGACCAGAGCAAAGCCATTTATGTCTTATCCATAAGGACAATGCATGTCTATCTAATCCCAACTGCTCCCAGTTACATTACTTAGTATTAGTATTAGTCCACAGAAAGAGGATAACACCTCACCTAATAGTAAGAGTGCACACTGTCTTCTCCAGGTTGGAAAATATCACTGTTGTCTGGCTAATGCAGAATGGCAAAGCACAAATACACAGCACTATAAACCTACAGCCAGAAGCAAATTATGGATCTGTATATGCTGAATTTATGTCTGTAGCTGTGGAGAAAAATAAGGTTTGTGATAGGATGTGGTGCGGGTAGTCATCTCTTTCAAAATGTTACAGCAGCTACAAGGATTGCCGGAGTGACTACTTTGAAACATGGAACACCGTCCAGGTTAGAGCAGTGTTTCATGTTTGGACTTAGTTCTCAGTTTTAAAACCCAAACCAGACAAAATTTAGGTAAAGAAGCAACATGGGAGCAATTACCAGCAACTGTACAATTGTAAATTTGTTGTCCCTTGTCAGTCCCTCAGTATTGATTCTGTATCTGTAAAGTTGGCCTGCAACTTATCAAAATGTACTATTATTTTTTTTTTTAGAAAGGGGGGTCCTATATTTTGATTGTGGACATGTCTTGGTTAGAGATATTAATATTTAAACTTGATATGATTCTGGCATCCAGTACCGCTATATTAGTATCACTGCAGCGCTAACACAGAATTTGTTCTACCACAGCTGTCAGTAAAGCTTTACCATTCTCAGCAGGGACAAAGCTCTGGGACTCACCTCTGGATCCATTCACTTAACAGTTAACTCGATTCAAAGTGTAAATAGAAAATTAAGTTCACCTCATAATGGAACAGTCTACCTTCTCAACAAACTCTGCGTGGCTTTGATATAAAATGCCTTTAAAGGCAAAGTACTTCCTTTTTGAGTGTGAAGAAAATCCACTTCCTCAACTGAATGAAGTGACAGTGTGCTCAATGAAGAGCCTGAGCTGAGCTGAATATTAGAGGTTGTCTGAGGTGGCATCTGTGAAACCATTAAGCTTAAGCAAAGTGATGGACTGTTATATTAAAACAAATCTAGCATTGTTTGAGAGTTCAGAGGGAGTTCCAAACCAGTATGGAATTAGTATCGAACCAGGCTGGTAATTTAGCACTGAAAAGTTCTATAATATTGTTTTTATGATTTTATTTTCAAATCACTAAAACCGGGTTTTCTAAACTGCAGCTTAGTGATTTACATGTATACAGTATTCCCTAAGGGACAGGAGGATGACTGGGTTACTGTTTGTCCTCCCAGAGAAATTAAAATAAGAGGAGGCAGGCCAGGATGACTGACAGGAGTAAACAGAGTGGACATGTCAGAACACAATTATAATGCCAGTAAACTCTCTTTGACTGACAGCCAATCAGCTGCAGCACAATGACAGCTCTTTTTGTGTTTAAGCATTATTAATTTAATAACCATTGTCAATTTTTTTAATCTCTTAGTCGCAGTGAAAAAAGTCTCCTTTACAAAAGCATGGTAATTCCTCCCCTCTCAAGTGTTTGGCAGTTTAGCCTTGAAATATCTACATTGACCGTGAAGTCCTTGCACGTAGTACACTCACAGAGATCATGCATGCATATCAGGTGTCTTGGGAGGGGTACAAATTCCTACATGCATAACCAGCTTTGCTCAATTGTCATGGAGCATGTCGAAGATTCAGTTCTCTGTAGTGGGACCACATCATCTGAGACAGCATAGAGGTTATAGAGTTTCAGAATGACTGAGAGGTGTTCTTTTCAGTCGTCCTAGTCACTTAAAACAAATGCAAAGCCACTTGTGATTCCCAGTCTGTAGCAGTCCCTGGGAAAACAGTGACTGTCTTTCTCCACAGTTTTAGTCAGCAGACAGTACATGAACAACTCCTGCCCTAGACCTCACATGTTGTTGCTTCTCATGTTTGCCAAAAAGAAGAATTTTCCATCAAAGAACTAACTTGTATTTATTTGGAACTGTGCAGCAAATCCAGATGAAAAACTGAAAAAAGAAAATGTAATAAGTTGTGCTTTAGCTAGTTACAATTAGCTCAAGCACCATGGGTGGGGAGAATCATGACAGTGAAACTGGCAAGCACATGTTACACTGAGAAGCTTGATTAATCGTTGCGCATACAGTCAGCAGTTAAATTGACATCCAAATGCCACACTGTCAGAGGTCACCTCCGCCTCCTTCAGCATCAAAGTGTTGCTAACTCCCATACTTCTGGTTTGAAACATCTGCTTTCAGACACTGTCTCACACTGACCAAACAAATATAGAATGTAAGGGGTGGTGTGCATGTGTCACAACAGCGGTAACTTCATTAATTATTTAAATCTTCTGATGCGGCATTGTGATCGCATTGTAGCCTTATTGACCTAAATGTTTGTCTGCATAGTAAATGGATGAGCTGTCCCAACAATCAGAAGCCCTGGGCCCCTCTAAGCAGCTGCCTAGCACTCTGAAAATAAAAAATAACTGATGTCCACGAAGCAGGAGAAGGTAATAAGAAGATAGCATTGTATTTTCAGGTGGCCATTTCCTCAGTTCGTAATGTAGTTAAGAAATGGCAGTTAACAGGAACGGTGGAGGTCAAGTTGAGGTCTGGAAGACCAAGAAATTTTCAAAGAGAGCTGCTGGTAGGATTACTAGAAAAGCAAATCAAAACTCCTGTTTGACTTCAAAAGACCTTCAGGAATTTTAGCAAACTCTGGAATGGTGGTGCACTGTTCTACTGTGTAGCGACACCTGCACAAATATGACCTTCATGGAAGAGTCATCAGAAGGAAACCTTTCCAGCATCCTCACCTCAAAGTTCAACGTCAGAAGTCAGCAAAGGAACATCTAAACAAGCCTGATGAGTTTTGGAAACAATAAATAAAAGTTAAAATATAAATAAAGTTAAAATGTAACTTTTTGGATGCAATGAGCAAAGTGTGGAGAAAAAGGGTGCAGAATTTCATGAAAAGAACACCTCTCCAAGTCTTAAGCATGGGGGTGGATCAATCATCCAGCCTTGGGCTTGTGTTGCAGCCAGTGGCACAGGGAACATTTCACTGTCAGACAGAAGAATTGATTCAATTAAATGCCAGCAAACTCTGAAAGCAAACATCACACCATTTGTAAAAAAACTGAAGATGAAAAGAGGATGGCTCCTACAACAGGTTAATGATCCTAAACACACCTCAAAATCCACAATGGACTACCTCAAGATGCACAAGCTGAAGGTTTTGCCATGGCCCTCACAGTCCTCTGACCTTAACATCATTGAACAACTGTGGATGGACCTTAAGAGAGCAGTCCATGCAAGACGGCCCAGTAATTTTTTTATGAGGAAGAATGGGTGAAAATCCCCCAAACATGAACTGAAAGACTCTTAGCCACTACAAAAAGCATTTACAAGCTGTGATACATGCCAAAGGTGTGTTACTAAGTAGTGACCATGCAGGGTGCCCAAACTTTTCTTAGGGCCCTTTTCCTCTTTTGTTATTTTGAAACTGTAAAAGATGGAAATAAAAAAGTAATCCTGCTAAAATATTCTAACTTCATGCCTTTTGGAAATCAAGTCATCTTTTACTCACTTAGCTATTCACAGTAACAGACATTTTGACCAGAGGTATGCATACCTTTTCATGCCACTGTACATGTGCAATATTCTTGTGTACATACATGTGGAATGTTCATGTGTACATGAGCAATGTTCGTTTGTTGTGCAATATCTGTGGTGGTGACAGTTTAACTGTGTATGGTGTATGGTTGTGAGTCTCAGTCAGTGGAGGTAGGAGATACTGGGTAATGTGGCATTGTGGAGTCTGATTGCTCTACATACCCTCGACATGACTTTCAACTCTAAAACAGAGGTGACTCCTGAATGCACATGTACCTGTGACTGACTTTTGTCACATCAGCCAGCCAAGAACACATAAAGCTTAAATGAGACAACGTTGAAATTACCAGGAATCACATTTCTCTGCTTTTGGTAAAGGCTACTCTTTATCCCACACCTCAACCTAATCCCAAACCAGTCTGCCCAGTGATCACAGAGACCAAACTAATATCAACCCTCTATTAAACTCCCAGTAAGACAGCAAACAAGTTGACCCCCAAATGTCAAAGTAACATTGCATTACTGGGATTAGGAACTGTAATGTAATCACTGAATTTCAAATTGTGATCTTTTACAGTACTCGGTACTTACTGGTACATTCAGTATCAGCATCTTTGTGACATGCCAGATGTGTTAATTAACAACATTCCCTTATTATGTTGTAGTAAATGTAATCCAGGCAGCATCACGTTAACTTCAAAGCATATTAACTGTTGCAGATTAGTTGTATATAAACTTAATTTCTAGGAAGCAACGTTGAAAATATATTCGAAACACAAGGAAGAACCCTTTCAAGGAACATAAATATTCAGATTATGGAATTTCCCCGCTTATGGGTTCGTAAATTCCTGTAGTGGAAAGGATTGTTAGGCATCTCTTCAGAATCATCTAGCTACTCTTATTTTAACGCTGTTCAATGAATACATCTCCTGGAATCTATATGCACTGGCAAGTAGCCTAATACTGACAACACAGGCAAATATAGCTTTGAAAGTGATCAAGCACAGTGCAAAGACACCAATCCACAGTTTATTACATCTGTTTACAAACCGATTTGTTTGGCAGCGTAAAGTTTTTGGCAGCAAAATGTTCTGGGGAATGTTTTTTGTCTTAGCCTAAGTTGGACAAGTGCCCCCTCAGTCAGCCTCATGCCTTCCGGTATCCCAACAGTCACTCTGCACATGTGCCCCTTTTTGATTTTTACTCCTGTGCACCCCGGTGCCGGCTGAGAGCACTGGTCTCATTTGCTTACTGTGCGGAGAGATGAGGAGGTTTGTTGAGGTTGGGAGCCTCCCACTAGCTTTCAGCCAGCATGGCTGTCACCTCTCCTATGTTCCCTGGAGTTGAATTTTTTATCTATCACCATGGGATCTTTCCTCCCCCCATCGCAGCAGTGTGGCACGGGGAGTTTGTCACACTGCATGCTGCATTTGTGAAAAACTTGTGTCATTGTTCTTTTGAGGGGAGCGTTGTTTTACTCCACTACATGGGAAAAAAGAAAATTGACATTGAAATACCAGTTATCATTACATAGAACACTGAAAATGTAAAGGCTAATTGAAAATCCTGAAATGGAAGAGCTTAAATGAAAATAACCGAAATGGAAAAGCTCTGTATGAAAATGGATAATGATCTATCTACAATGAAATGGACAATTTGAAGGGTCTGAAAATTTGACATCATGTTAGGGTCTGTTTTAATAAGACAGATGCTGTTGGGTTTGTTGTTGCCTAACTGATATGGATGGCATTGGTGATTTTACTGAGTATGCCGGCTTCCCTGTGGGTTGGTCATGGAGCTCTTTGGTAGTCAGTCTCCCCCTGATCTCTACAAGCTGCCTCTGTGCCCAAAAACTCTCCACCCCACCTACCCCTCTTCAGGTCACGCCTCCTCATTTACATAGGAGTAAAAAATACAAATAGTAAATAATAAATGCAACAGGCAGGGAAGAAAGCCAAAACCACAGGTTTTTTAAAAGATGCTTTCTTTTTCCTCTCCATTAGATTTTTCTATCTGTGCTCTTCCATGTAAATTTTGATGACCATTTTGATCATTGTGGTCATTATCCAGTCATCAGTCATTATTTTCTGTTGCCATTTTCACCACATTTAAGCTTTTGAGCATTTGCATTTAAGCTTTTCCTTTTTCAGTTGCGGCTTCAGCAATTTCACTTTCCATTTTCAGACTTCATGTCACTCTGTGTGCTATAAAAAAAAGGCTGACTATGACTACGACTATGCAGACTGTCCCCCCACGACAAAATCAGTCACTGTAGCGACAAACAACATGTTAAAGTTGAAGTGACAAAGCTTTGTAGTGGCTTTAGTAGTTATAAATCTTGTCCATCTGGAGCCAAAGAGGAAGTCAGGTGACATTAACACAGAGTGACAGAGTCCACAGACGGAGGAGGTCGAATTGGATGGATGACTCAAAGACCGCTGTTTCTCTTTCCTGCTGTTTCTCGTGATCCCCTAACCTTAATGATGTACTTATTTGAATATAGTTTGGAGGACTATATCTTTGCCTAAATTTAACCAAGTGCTTTTAGTTGCATAAATATAGCCATACCACAATCCTACTTTAATTGCAGTGTGTGGATGTTTTTGTTTGTGACAATATTTCAGTATACAAACA
Organism: Xiphias gladius; assembly: GCF_016859285.1. NCBI lineage: Eukaryota > Metazoa > Chordata > Actinopteri > Istiophoriformes > Xiphiidae > Xiphias > Xiphias gladius. The sequence goes on along the minus strand of NC_053405.1, from coordinate 30,158,482 downwards.
CTTTCTATTGGTAATGCTGTTACTTATTGAAAAAAGAGTGAGGCAGACAATGATCCTCTTTCTGTAAGGAAGTGCCATGGAGATTAAACAAGCACAGTAAAACTAATCTTTGAAAATCCTCTCTGTTGTGTTATCAAGCTTAGATTTTTAAAACGGTAACTTTATTCTTGTCATTATGATATTTTATTTGAACATATATATTAAATATTGGAAATGGCCTGACGATTCTCCCATCGATATCCTTTGAAGTATCATATAGATGTAAGGATTAATGGGGATGTATTCACCTACAACTACCTGGCTGACTTCAATAAACAACTCATCAAGTGAAAGTTTTCAAGTTAATCTAAATGTACGTATAAAAAACGCCCCCCCATACTTTGACAAGTGTCTAGTGGATAAAATTTATTGGCTGAATATCAAATATCATGCAGTCATTTTCTTCAGTATTCCCCATGGTTGTAGCAGAGGCTAATCATGTCCTTGTAGCCATGTAATCATTACCATCATTTCTAATGATTGCAGTCATTTCTAGAAATGAGTTCGAAATGTCTCAGTCACCTTTGTGAGTAGATGATAAAACAACTATTCCCAGCTGTCATCTCATTACATCTGACAGCAGCCTGCAGTTCTGTGAGGCTGCTAGGGATCACAACTCTCCTCAACACTGACAGTCTTCAGGTGCATTCTGCCCCAAACACATGTACTGTATTTATCAAACAGATATACCAGACTGAAGATGCAGTTTGCAGTGTCATTTGTGCTGTTGTTTGTTTGTCCACCTCTCTCCTTATTACATATGCACTGAGAGGAGGATTTGGCAGATAATAGGAGGAGAAATGTTAACAGAGATTGATTATGCAAAATTCCCCAGCTCTGAAAATCAGGCTTAAAAAATAAGAATTTACAAAGATTACAAGAGCTACAAGAAAGGGTGTAGTGGAGAAAAAAATGTGCATTAAATATACCGTGCTCTTATTTTCAGAGACAGACATTATAAAGAGAAATTAAGCAATTTGGCTATTAATAATGACAACAACATGTAATTACTGAAATGCAATGCAAACAGATAATGGATGGATGTTGTGGTTTGTGTTCATCAAACTTGAATTTGATCTTGACCATCAGTGAGCTGTTAGCCTGTTAGCTTGTGTACTTTCACTAGACTGGCTGCTGCTGTTTGGCTGATAGTTAGAAAGCTTTTAGTGCCTGATAGTGTTAATATTTATTTTGTATACTGATTTAAATACTTTATTATCCCCAGGTCTTTTCATATTTCTACTGCTGTCATGATACATCATATACTATTTATACAATGAGGATGGTAGATTTTTGTTTTTGTTTTGATTTTTATTCACTGAAAAAAATAATACACTGATCGCATAACAAAAATTATCACTTTAAGCAAAGTAAAAAACTTAATGATTCTATAATTTGCAGTTGTATACAATAGTTTGGGCACCCCTGGGCGAATAACATATTGTATTCATTTTCAAAGGGAAAAGGGGGTACTTACAACCCCTGCAGCGTATAGGCATTAAAAATGAGCCTCTCTTCAAATGTTAATGAGCTGTTACTTTTTATTTCATTAACGTTAAAAAAAAATTGTTTTAAATTAAACAGTAATTGTGTTATGTGCAAAGGTTTGGGTCCCCTATTAAGTCAGCCTCTTTTTTCACTTACACCATCTTGACTGACTCCACTTCATTTGCATCCTGAATTTGTTGATATTCAGTGGAATCCATTCCCCCTCTATCTGTGCAGTGTCTCCTGTGCCACTGGCTGCCACACAACCCCAAAGTATAATATTTAACCCGCATGCTTAACAGTTGGCTAAGGGGAAGTTACTAAGTACTGACTTAGTAACTTAGTAGGTGTCCTAAAACTCAATTTATCAGTTGATGAAATGAAATGTACCAGTGCATTAACAATTGAAGATTTTTTTAATGTCTGTTTGCTGAAGGGGTTCTATTTACTTCTTTTCACTTCAAAAATCAGCAAAATATTTAATTTGTCCATTGGTGCCCAGACTTTTGCATGCAACTGTATTTGCTGATGTAGCCTACAACTCACTCTTGAAGCATAAATTGCATCACTTCCACTCAGTACCAACACATCCTATTAACCCTGTGCTCTTGACCTCATGGCCTCAAAGGTGAGGAACGCCCTGTACTCAAAATACCCTGAAAACTTCAAAGTTTAATATACTTAGAGATCTTAATCGAACTTCCCAACACCAGTGTCACACGGTTTACGTGTTTGTGTTTATACCCTCGCCTTAATTTGGGGAGCCTTCCACAGCTAGTAAATTCGTGCAGAGTGACATGTACCTTTAAAGGGCTAGGGATCTGTTTGGGACAAGGCCAGAGTCTGGGGCAGAACAGTACAGTGAGACAATGCACATACAGTCTACATCGTGTAAAATACATCTAATATGTGAATTCTCTACACCTGTAAATGCCACATATTAGGGTGTTTTGTTTTTTTTAACATTAATACACCTAAACATGAATCTGTGCCCTTACATATTGGATGTAACAGTTACAAATAAATCATGTATAAGGTATGAGAGGGAAGGAGAAGTGTTAACCCTCTAGCTGTTGCTTTGTCTGTTCTCAGCTGAATAGAAAGAGGTTTGAAAACGGATTTTCAGCACATGATTTTATTAAGTTTCAGCCATAATTTGGCAGGATTGGCATTTGACCACACTAAACATTTAAGATTATGGGAGCATGGTAGGGGCTTCTCTCTGTCAGAATACATTTCTCTCGGGGTGAAATTGCTCACCCTCGCTCTCGTTCACACAGATTCATGACGAGAAATTCCATTTAACGATTAGTCATGCAGTGGCCCAGAAATATTTACGTTACAGCTAGATTTTACTATGTTTGAATTTCATGTGGGGAACCTCACAAGCTCAAGGCTGTGGGAGGAGCATTGAAATCTCACACCAAAGGGTCTTAAATGTCATCACCCACTTATGCCCAGCTGTCAGAGTGCCAATGTTTGTTTGTCTCTGTCTTTGTCACAGAAGACCAGATCCCGCATGGTTTCCCTACCATAGACATGGGGCCCCAGCTCAAGGTTGTGGAGAGAACCCGTACTGCTACGATGCTGTGTGCAGCCAGTGGCAACCCTGACCCAGAGATCTACTGGTTCAAAGATTTCCTACCTGTGGACATCAGCAGCAGCAACGGACGCATTAAGCAGCTGCGTTCAGGTAAAGCAATCATTTCAACATGGTTACACAAAGGTCTCAGTTCAGCAGTCCAGATGTTGGTGGCTCAGAAAACTGACTTTTGATAATCTTGTGAAACTAAAAAAAAGGCACGGGTGGAATTGGGGTGAGATTTGGAGGAAGCCACACATCATGATAATAACTGTATATGCATAATATAACACTGATATGTGAAGCCTGCCAGTTCTGTCTGGAAGACAGTCATCTGTATTTACAGTAACAAGGGTCGGATATTTTTGATACCAAGTAAAAAGAGTCCATAGATTCAAATATCAAAAACTGTCAAGTATTGAATCAAATGTCTGGTCAACTCAAGTTTTGTTGAAAAAAAAAGATATTTAGTTTAAATGACATAAAACAGAGAAGCAGCAAGTCGTCACATTTGAGAAGGTGGGACCAAATGATGTTTGGCAATTCTTTTGATGAATGGTTTGAAGAATTGAGCGATCATGTTGTCAATTAAGTTTTTTTTTTTATCATTTAATCAGCTAATTATTTATATATCTCAAAGTAAGTTATCAAAAAAGCTTATCACCGCTGAAATTCAGGGAGTGTATCAGCATTAGTATTAAAACATTTCAAACTGTACCCAGCCCTAGGAGTCATACAGTCAGTGCTGAAAAATACTTTATCCTGCCTGAGAATATGATATCAAGCAGTCATTTTTCATTATTAGGTATGCCTTGGAAAAAAGGCAAAGGTAGCAAAGAAATTTTAAGAAATCATGGCAACAACACATATGAAACACGTATGTTTTTATGCTATATATGAGAACATACACTCAGGTTGAGGAGTATCAATGCACAAAAAAGAGATTACATCACATCCATCAAAATAAATTTTGAAAGGGTGATATCTGAAGGCGGACATTGCTTCCAATGTTCAGAAAGCAAAATATACTGAAAGCTTATGGAAATAAATGTTCCCTACTTTAAGCGGAACATCATAGATTTCAGTAATTACCTGAGCAACCCCCGTTTGGGAGTATTGGCGTGCAACACAGTGGTGAATATTAAAGCACAGGCAGCCATGTGAAGCAGCTCTTTGAGGAGTTGGGCAGCATCCAGAGGAGCAGATAGGACATCTTTCTCCACAAAACCTGCCCCAGCAGGTAGCAGCAGAGCTGGATCACTGCTGGTTGAATAACCAAGCTCCACACAACCTGTCAGCTGCCTTTTCTCTCACTTTCTGTGAGAAAATAGAAATGTTTGCTTTTTGCCACAAACCACAAGCTCCTACACAACACTGGGATGGCTTTCCAGGGCCACACTTTCTTGTCAGCCCTTGCAGCAAGGGTAAGAAGCAGATTTCCCATCACTGTGGGCCCGGGCCCCTCCTGTGGTTGCTCTCCTTTTAACATAGGCAGAGAGGAAAGGCTGAGAGCCAGGCTCTAGGAAATCACTTGCTTTGAAGTCCACTCCAAGGATTTTCCCAAGTTACAGTCAAGACCTAAGGTAAGGACAAACATGCCATGTATTATTAAACAAACAGCTTGGCAGTTTGTTTCAATTTGGCTGATAGGGCCCTGTCGTTACGTGCAGTCCCACAGCAGCCAAGCACAGATGGCCGACTTCCTTTAATAAAAAAAATCACTTATCCTGTGCAACACAAGACCAGTGAGATATATAGCTCTGTGTAAAGTCAGGACTTCACATTATTCAATTTATATGTTCCAATAGAATTCATTAAAGAGGAGTCATTAGATTTGCTCATGAATTAGTTAGTCCTATCAAATGACTTTGATCTATTAACACTAATAGTTTCATTTTTGAGTTTGAGACCTTTGCTCTCTTTTAGAAAAAGGGAAAAAGTGTCCTGTAAGGCCTCCTCTGGTGCCCTAAAACTCCACTTTGTCTGCCAATAATTGCAACCAAAGATTGCCCATGGAGGAGTGAGGTGACCCTGGCCAGCAACTGACTCTCGAGATGCTCGACCAATGAGCACTGCTGAGTGACTGCTGGTCCTAGGATCGGATTGGCCAAGGGGATTGGGAGAGAAGAGGATTAGTGTGTCCTGAGAATGTTGACCTCAGTATGTGACTTTCCACTTTTTGATACACCTTATGAACCAAATAATTTCTGTCACATTAGCATAATATTCTTTAATTAGGTCTAGGACTTAGAATGTGTGAACATATACTGTAAAGTGTTAGTTCCACCTAGAAAGCTTTGACAGTGGAACAATTTCTGTCCGTAATCTAAACCATGTTAGATGGGTTAGCTCTGGATGTTGGGCTCATAGTGAGTATAGTCTGTATGGAAAGGACAAATGAGAAACCAGAGCTGGATGAATCTCTGATGTAATGGCGTTATGGTTTTCCAGTACATTATAATGAAAAAAGTGTTGGCAAGGAAGGAAACTGTGTGAATCTTTCAAAGCTCCTCCACAACCATAGAAAACATTATACAACTGTTTTCGCAGGCTGAGTACTACTCCCCATGGCAAGAAAACTGATAGCGATGTATAAAATCAATAGCCATCAGATTTCCATGTGATGGGATTTTGTTTTGATTTCATTACTACTCCTTGGAAAGGGCAAAATGGACAAGAGCTGGAAGCAACTGGTGCATCTGGCACCATACACCATCAGTTTAATCCAGTGACTCGTGCAAAGTGGCTATGATGTTCTCAACTGAAATATGAAGACTGCCAATCCAAGGCTACATCCTGTTTTGATGGACACTACTACAGAAAAAAATCCTTCCAGTCCAGACATTGTGAAAATATAATAAAGTCCTATTATTTTTCACAATGAACCCCAAAATCTGTCATGACACCCTGATTTCATGCTCAAGTGGCGTGGGTTTCATCTAGCTGTCAAACAGCTATGAGGGAAAGTCATGGCAGGTCTCAGTACTGCCCGGCCCTCTGAAAGCTGCTGATGTCCCCTTCATCAGACCCGAGGGGACACACAGCTTCTAGGGCCTCCCCCTTCTGCTATCTCTCACCACCTATCTGAAATTCTTGTGTTCTGTGTTTCTACTGACTCAAGAGAAGCTTGGTTTATTATCCAGATGTCTGGAATCTGCATAGTAACCATCCCTCTCTCTTCCGTTTGCTGCGTATGAGCTGATATGCCCTAATTGCCCCAGTTACTAATGATTCCTTATACCAGAGATCTGCAAGATTAGAAATGCTACCACTGTCTTACTAAAATGAATAGTACTAGGGCTGAACGATTCATTATTTTTACAGAGGTGAAAGGTTAATTGGTGACCCTGAATTATCCATAGATTTAGTGACAAATTCAGCAAACCTACTGAGCTGTATCCTAGACTCAGCTAAAGATGGTGTTGTTGAAGGAAACCCACTTGGTATAGCTTGGATGTTTGAAAAGCATTTTTTTTAAATGCAAAAACACCAAAAGAGTGGTGTTCACATCACCTTACATCAATGTTCGTTGGTTCCGGAAGTGTTTTTCGCCATTCTCTATTTCCATTTTGATTTTTTTATTCAGTATCCACAATGTTACCTAACATGAAAACATTGAACTCTTCTGGATAATATTACGATCCTTTAGGCTTCTGATATGGCTACAGGCTTTAATTATTTCAACTTTGTTTCTGACAATTCACAGTTTTTCCATCAGTTTGTGGACAGCTTTAAATACTGCAATATCTACGAGGCTCCGCAGCTGTTGCTGTGGAGATGAAGTTAGCCAGAGGTGTGAATGAGAGCGGTGGGGAATTCAAAACACTTTATCTATGCAGTTGAGAACAAACATGTTGCTGAATTTATCCTGAAATCAAAAGTGGATTGATTTAAGCTGCCGGTTGTATTGTTAATTTTCTCAGCACCGTAATCCTGAGCTTCCACTCTCCCTTAGTGGTGAATGGAACAGAATTTTAAGCTCAGTACCTGGATGTCTCTTATTAACTTCTCCTGACAGCAGTGTTTCCCTAACCTTAACCAAGTGCTATGAGTTGCTAAACATAACCATAGAAAAGTTTAATAATGTTGTATTCAATAAAAGTGGATATTATACTGTAAGATCGGATATACTGACTGGTTAGAACTTAGGGAGGACCCCCACAACGAGCAAATGTATTATTTTATGTGATAACACATAGAAAGGTTTGGTATAATTGTAACTTTCCTTAAAACTTTTTTGTATACTTAACTTATAGAAAATAATAGGATTAAAATTGCTAGGACAATATTGGTTGCAATTAGATATTTTCCTCAAATCGTTCAGCCCTAAATATTGCACAGGGAAAATGCTGGCAAATGATTAGATGACCCCAAAAATATGACAACTTTTATAGAAATACATTGTATGCTAATTTTGGAGCCTGATAGTACTCCAGCACTGAAGCAGGCGTGGGGAATATGGAGCTTTATGATCACAACAGGATGCCAGCTCTGTGGAGCAAATAGCCAGGTGCATAATACAAATAAGCACCAAGTGAAAGCAAATACCTAGATTGCACCAATGACAGACTTTCAATATTATTGAAACTATTTTCTGCTTATCCAGAGCCTGTGGGGAAAATAAGACAAATTTGTACTAAAGAAAACAGTTTTATCAAGAATACATTTTTTGAAATTGGTTTTGGTTGAAAGTAATAATTAAGCTTATTTATTTACCTTTTTCAACATCAAATAATACTTTACATATATATAGATGAGGTTTTTTTTAACTGGGTGAGAACAGCAGTCATTCTTGTAACTGCTATTTTTCCTCTCTTTGCTCTCCTGCCATTCTTGTCTTTCTCTGTTTAACTTTTTCTGTATCTTCTCTTTATACTAATGGTTATCTCTAATCTTATTTGCATTCAAATTACCTCACCAGGTGGTACACCAATCAGAGGTAAGAATGCTGGGTACAAAAATGTCACTCATCATCCTCTCCTCCTTACTGCTTCCTCTTCTCCATCGCCTCCATCCTCCTCCTCCTCCTGTCACCTCAAAGTGTCCCCATTTCCAGCCCTCTGGCCTTTTTTGCCTGCTCCGACACTTTCTCTACCTTCAGCATGTAACCTTTCAGTAGTGTGTAGGGTCTTGGAAGAGACAAATACAAGAGGCAGGTACAAGTCCAACAATCAAAAAGTTATTTCATTAGAAACCAGGGAACATACATTATGTCCGTGTGTTCACATCGAACATGTTTGGTGCAGATTAAGAGTGTTCAACTCAAACTCAGAAAGCGGTTTCTGGTTCAGCTCTAAATTGTAGTCCATCATCACCAGAAGCTGAATTATCTGATTTCTGTTGAATGTTTGATGTTTATCCAACGTTACTAACCATACACATACAGTATCAGTATAGGCCTACAAACACTACAAACCCACACTTTGAAAAGAAGAGCTCACCCTCAAAGTGTGAATTCAGCACTGAGAAATATGTGAAACCTAGTGTATGTTGCATAACAACCCACATTGTTATGAACAGTTTTAAAAGACAAAGTGCTGCTGCAGTAGTATAGAGTATATATTACTGGGGAACTGCTAAAATACAAAAAGTATGTAGATACAAGACACCTATTTTAATTCCCTTTCACTTAAATGTATGAGGGCATAATCTATAATCAAACTCACATTCTGACAAACACACGTTACCATGCTTGCCCAATGTTCTTGCATAATTATATAGATTACCTGTCCAGATCACTTTGTTGACAGTTACCATGATCAGCAGATGGTAGTTTACTGCTTGAATTTCCTCTAAAATCACATTTCTACTCTCCCACAGTCCTGTGGTTTATCTGATTTGGTTTCACGCCACAAAGGAAACACATCAGGGTCAGATTAGAAGTGGACCGAGACCCACATTCTCAGGTGCTCTCAGTCTGTTGTTAGGTCCAGATTTTCACACACAGACAAACCAAGAAAAGCAAGAAACCACCATGATGAACTGCATAAAACATGTTAGGTGTGAAAGCTCCCTAAACCAAATCTATCTCTATGTGTGAACACAGCCTTACAACCCATCAGCTGCTCCACGAAGGTTGCTACCACAAGCGACACGGAAGTCCAACAACGGCAACAGGCTGTTAGTACACTTTGTGTCATTAAGGCGTAAAGGTTTGACCTCTGGAAGTTTTGGAACTAATATTTAGTTTAGGGCTTCATAGTCTCCATCTGTAAGAAGACACACCTTCTGCAGCAGCACTGATAAGCCTTTTTCATGCCAAGAGGTCAGTGCAAATGTCCACGAGCATCCGTTTGCAACTCTCAGGGGAGAATGAAGCATTTTCTCTTAACAGGCCTGAGATAGACAATCATTACAAAATGTAAATGTGGAAATAGAGAAAGAGAGAAAGAGATTCAGTGGCCGCTGTACACTGCAGCAACAGTGTGAGGATTGGTCCACAGTCTCCTGAACTTTGAAAAAAAAAAAAATGCACGGCTTCTTCGTTATCAATTTGACACAGTGTCTTGTAATATATAGGAGAAAGGCTTACCTACATACTGTGTGTGTGTGTGTGTGTGTGTGTGTGTGTGTGTGTGTGTGTGTGTGTGTGTGTGTGTGTGTGTGTGTGTGTGTGTGTGTGAAAGAGAGTTTAAGGACATACACTACATCTCAGGCAGAATGTCTTTGTTGCCTGCATCTCAGATGAAGGTTACGCCTCCTCCTTCTTTGGGCTTGCTGTCTGCACCAGATACATCAGCAATGTTACTGCACACACATTGTTCCAACCTGTTTTTTTTTTTTTTTTCTTAAACTAGCACTTAACATTGTATTACAAACCCATCCCATGCTGCATTTCAGGATTGTAGTCTGAAATATGTACATTTTTAACATTTTAGTTTTCATATTTCTTATTGTCCACTGCAAAACTGCATGATGTATGTTACATTCATAGTCATTATATAATACATAATTGCTAAAGATACATTCATGTTTTTTCTATCTCAAACCTATTAACTGACTCTCTACTGACAACTTAATATGAAATGTTTGTATAAATGCTATTAAGTTTTTATGAAATTTATTTGGAATGACCGGATGTAAATCATGGTTTCAGGTAAGTTACAGTTTATGTTTTACATGTTTTTTCCCCAAAATCAAATCTGCCAACCGCAGCTTTTGGTTTTAGTGTACATAAGGAGTGTTCTGTGCTTTTAGAGAAGTGAAAAGTGGAGTTTAGGGTTATGGAAGAAAGAGAGTATTGAATGGAAACACAAATATAGCACAAGTGTTATACTAAAGGCTTTGACCATTCAAAGCTTTTAAGCTATTGCTGCTAAATTTGGATTTAAACAAACCAGTTGCTTTAGTTAAATCAACATTACATACAAAAATGACAAGTATTCCATGTTTTTCTCTGTGCAGTTTCCTTGTCACATTGGAAGACTGAAAATCAGAAAAACTACTACAAAAATAAAATATTAATAAATATAAATACACAGTAAGTGAATAGAAAAATGTACAATGCCTAAATGAAAGATCTGAGACAATGGGCACTTAGATCAGTCTTTTTCCATCATGCATCATAGGATAAAGCTGATGTTCTTCTAATTGTCAACAAGTTCCATCTGTATCTCAAAATTTTGTGATTTCCATACCCTGTCCTTGGCTATTAAGTTTCTTTAAAAAAGCCAAATAATTTCCAAAAAGACTAACATTCTACAGCCATGCTAGCAGCTGTGAGACTATTTTTAGCTGTGGATTAATATACACTTGGTGTGCTAGTGAGAACTAAGGAAAAAATAAGAAAATACAGTGCCTGTGATCATTGTAATGAATGAGCATGTCACACAGTGCAAGAACTAGAAACATTTAGACTATTGCAAGCCTTATCCTTTGAGCTTCTGCAGTCAGTGGAGAGCAGCTGTTTCACCTGGCTCTGAAACACAGCCTTGTTGCTCTCACGAGATTATCTTTGACAGGGTTAGCGTGACGATAAAACAAACAACGAGCAAGTTGGACAAAAGTCCAGCATAATCTTACACGAGCCTAATAATTTTTGGTCATTGCCATAAATGATCAGAATAGTGTAGCACTCCAAATCCAAATACTTAACACAGAAGAAACATTGGTCCTGATTTCACTTCTTGTATGTATGGAATGAAAACAATACAGGATCTGATTTAGGATCATTTTGGCAAGGAAATGGACAGATAGGTGTGTGCAGGACTAGTGTTAGAGTGTCTGAATCAGGTGTGTGTATTGTTTGAATGTGTGTTGTGCAGACCTGAACTGTAACATTTTGGCCTCCCTCCCCAGGAGCACTTCAGATTGAGAACAGCGAGGAATCAGACCAGGGCAAGTACGAGTGCGTGGCAGTCAACAGTGCCGGGACTCGCTACTCGGCTCCAGCTAACCTTTATGTTCGAGGTAAGATCCCTCTTGACCCCAACCGACCGCTCCCTGCTGCCATTCAGGTCATCACCTCCAGGAGTAAGGTCTATCGTCACCTCCACTGTACCGATGCTCTGCCTCCTGACTCCTAATCAGGAAACTGGCTCCCTGGATTCAACTGCAGTGAAAATCAAACCTGTTATTACCTGTCCAGTCTCTGCTCTCACACTGTCTTCCCTGTGCTTGCTTTCTGTCTGTCTGTATCGTCTTTGTCTCTTGGGGGAAGATTTATGTATTTTGTTCCGCTACCTCCACTGTTAGTTTTCTATGACCTGCCTAACTTCATGTTGATTTGGTTGGGGGGTTGTTGACTTATCAGGGGTGAAGGAGAGGTTGGCTGTGGTTCTGCCTCTTTGTCTTGGGGAGGTGGAGGTTTACGTGTGGAGTCTTGCCAGAAAGAGAAGCTTACACCTTTGCTGTTGTACGTCCCATGTGGGAGAAGACAGGCAGGAAACTCCCTTGAATGTGGGCTCCAGTCGGCTCGATGTGCTACAACAAATGCCAGCAGGGTGAAAGCAAGCCTCGGGGCTTCTCATAAGTAGGTCTTGTCAACAAATAACTCAATTAGCATAAACCCAACATCAGTTTCTCAAAGGCAATTTTCAAAGCATGTGGGTGATTCATTACAGCTTTAGCCTGTTGTTCATTTAACGTTTTCGTTGATAATGCTCTTTGATGTAGTTTAGCTTAAAAAAATTAATTTCAAAGCTTCTGCATGCTAAACACAGTTGCTACCTAATCTTCAGTGCCATTTTACAATATTTACTACTATTTTGGACATTTTCTCATAAATCAGGACAGTTGGGCAACTAGGACCTGGTGTCACAAATCTCCCTATATCCCTTTGTCTTAGCTGTAAAGCATATGAAACACCATACTTAGATAGTCAAAAAACCTTATTTAAAGGATAGGTTTTAGATTTTTTCAAGTCTATCTTAATACAATACTCACATGCCATATGCACAGTGAAAAAGGCCGTACTCACCATGATACAATACCTTCAAAGAGCAATGACACTGCAAGAATTAAGCTGGAAAAAACATTCCAAAAATGAATTCTAGATGTGCGTGTGCGTGCTTTCCCGGAAACCGGAAAATCAATTCTTGACAGTTGGTACTCAAATGCCAGTTTACACAGTACTCATGTTTTCTATAGATCTTTATTGCACAGTTACACAGTTACACAGATACGCAGATCATGGCTGAGGAGAAGCAGTATCTTCCTCAGTTCTTATAGTAATTTGATACAATACACACCAATACCACAACATCGTCCTTAAACTCCTACAGACACATATCCTGTTGTTGTGCAGGTATATATTTTCAACATTCTCAGAGCACACATACACAGGAGGGAGGTTTCAATGCCCTGCAGGTTAAACTCCTTTATAATGAGTTTCATTGAGTTTAGTTTTCCAACAAAAACACTGTAATATCGTGCGGGTTATATGACACACCCATTCAAACTAATAAGGGCACAACCATTTAAGAAAACATATGATTATTACAGGAATTTCCCTCACAATGCAGTGCAGACAGTATTACAGTAAGCTTGGATTTTATAGGTAAGTGATATATACAGTTAATTAAGTTGGTGCAGAAAGATAGCTGGGCAGTGCGGAAGACACGAACAACAAAGTAAAAAATATTGAAACATGCTAAGTATAATATTCATGCAAGGCAAATCGATTTGAGTCGACAAAGAAATTATAACAGGTTGGCATGGCAGCAAATCTAAAAACAACCCTCACACACAAAAAATAGCCTACTCACCAAGAAACTGCATATAAACCGGTCATTTTTAAGCAAGACTGGACTAATCAAGCATCACAAGCACACTGTCCTCATAATTTTGAGAAGGGGGTCATACTTGCAATGTGGGACAAGTATCCAGTATTTTCATTCTATAAATGACATTTGAGCGCTGTGGTAGGATGACTTGAAAAAAAATAAAACTAAAACTTTTTTCTCTGAAAATATTGATAAAAAATCCTTAAAATCTGTAATCCTTGAGGGAAACGATACAGTGTGAACAGTAAGGAATCATTCTCGTATGTTTCTTCAGTGTTTCGACCCCATCCCAATACCAGTGTAAGACTGACTGACTCTGTGGGAAACACTCGTCCCATTTTAACTTACAGTTCATGTGAAGCAAAAAGAGATAACCTATTCCTCCTGGCAGAATGTCCTGTGTGTGTTTGTGTGTGTGCGTGTGTCGTGGAGATACGTATGTGTGAACAGATGTACATTTTTATTTTCTCAGCACAACAGATGTATCAGTTTCCCAAAAACACATCACAGAGTGCTCACATCCAAAATAAAAAATTCCTTTGAGAGCTAAAAAACTATTTCCAAGAATCTTTCAAAACAAAAAATGAAGACAGAGATTTGAAGATATTTTGTTTGCTGCTTCTTCACATAGCTGATTTGTTAATGATAAGTATTGTTAAAAATAAATATTGTACTCGTATCGTTTTTTTTAATAAGAAGTATCCTCCACTAAACCAAACAGAGCTGTAGCCAACAAAGTCAGATTATGAAGTAGATGACTTATTATTTCTGTTTCTCTTTTCAAGGTTCCTGTCTGTGTTGCTTTAACCTTTAACATCTCCACGCATGCTGGTAGCTTATGTTGCCATTTTCGTCTCACAGTGTGGCTTCATGTTGCAGCAAAAACTGCAACGTGCCATATGTTCCCAAGTCTGCGTGTGTGTGTGTGTGTGTGTGTGTGTGTGTGTGTGTGTGTCTGTGTGTCTGTGTGTCTGTGTGTCTGTGTGTTTGTGTGTGTGTGTGTGTGTCTTTGTCTGTGTGTCTGTGTGTCTGTGTGGGGTTTTTTGTTGTTGTTGTTTTCTATATTTCTCTTCATAATTTTTTAGTTTGTCGTGTCTTTTTCTTCTCTGAATTCGGTTCCCCAGTCTTCCACTCATGTGTCAGTTATATACAAAGCCTGTATACAGTATGTTTCTGTTCATCGGTCAAAGGCTTATCCTTTTATCTCCACATGAAGGCAGCCGTTAAAACTCATTGTTTTATGTGTTTTACTTTGTTTGCGCCTCATGTATTGGACAAATGGGAGAGTATCTTTAGTTTGCTTTGTCGTGCGTGAGAGGGTGTGTTTGTGAATGTTGTTGTACATACAGTATACGAGACATTACTTGGAACAGAGAGATGTCCCCTTAGTCTGCTTAGCTATTAAGAGATGAGAATTATGATATCAAATGTACACACTGCAGATAGTTTGCTCCAGTGCTCCATAATAATACTTTAATACACTAATTTGATTGACAGAAGGTTCCATAACATTTTAGTATGTGGTGCTTTATAGAGTAAATAAAAATACAGAAAATGACTTGAAAATTCGAAATACTTTAAAACTAAACAAATGGAAAGTAATTAAAGAGAGACTGTGATTGAATTGTATAACTAACTCATTTCAACTGAGTGTCCACATACCAACTCTTCTGGAGCTTCCAACTGCATCTCACAGCTGTAAAAGAAGGGGGGACAAAATGCACAGTCCTCTTTCTGTACAAAAGTGCATTGTGAATTCTCAAAAAATCTCAGCAAGAAAAGTGAAATGCGTATGTCGATTCTGGCTGTCACGTGTAAGTTTGTTGCCGGGCCACAATGCTTCATACATGTGACTGCCACGTCGTACCTCTCCGCCGAGGTTCGGCAAAGAAACACAATCTGTAGAAGACCAAGAGGGAATTTCGGACTTAAAAGACTAAATTTAGAAGATACCCAACTGATTTGGCTGGAGCTGTTGCCGATTGTTACCATGTTACCATGGCTCATGATTCTGAGAGCCTGGGAATAGGGTGGCTAACGTTTTAGCCAATACAATTTTGGTACATTGAGAAAGAATTGTTTACATAGATCAAGTTGTTTATACTCAACAAAGTCAGATACTGAAAATATTTTTGTTATTGGTGCTGAAATTCTGTTATCACTCTGTCGATTCCCAGCTCCATTCTCATGAATAGCCATAAAAAGAGTGATTTAATCCACAGTACCAAATCAGTATACTCAAGACACACAGAGCTGTTTTAATGTCAAATAAGGGAGGGAAACTCGGGCATCTTGAGTCATTAATCTCTCCTTGGTAGCATGGAAATGGGAATATGAGTTGCTAAGATGTATTTAAACAACTTGATGGAGTCACTCCCAGATCACTCATCAGTTAGTGGGTAAGTGGACCAACAGGACTATTTCCAAGGACTTATTGTGCTCCATTAATAGAGTAACAGCTAGGACTGGACAAATGGCAAAAGAAGCTCAAATTTCCAAGGTGAGTGTTTGACTAATTCTGTCAGGGGCCAGGTTTATGTGCTTATTAATTTCAGGGCTCAGTGGCTGAGCAGTAACTAGCAGTAATGTAGGCAGTAACACTCTGTCTGCTTTGTGTGCTTAATGAAGTCTGGTTGTCAGCAAGCCTCGGCCTCCTTAATGCTGTCTTAATTCACAGGCTCTGGTAGGCTCAAACAATGCCGCAAAGTTAAGGACAGGGAGGGGAAAGTGGGTGTACTCAATTGTATGTCCATATGTGCGTCTGTGCGTCGATTTGTGTGGATGCTGACTGGATACACTGGAATAGTGTGGTTTTTACAGTAAGTTTGATTAGCACTGATGTTCTTTCTACATTTCTTTTTCTGCTAATGTGAGAGTGTATCCTTCATGGCCTTTTGCTGTGCGTGCTTTATGGGTTTGCACGGTATTGTTTGTGTCATATGGTGTGTGTGAGTGTGTGTGTGTGTGTATGTATGTGTGTTTTTCACTGCACTGCACAGGCTATTGTCTCCACTGTGATTTTCTCACTCTTTAATGGATAAGCAGATATTTTCCTGTTTTACTCTCTCTGTTTCTCCTTGTCTTCTTCCTCTCACTCCTTATTTTGTCCCTCTTGTTGTTTATTTTTTCTTTTTCACGTTATCTTAAATCCCTCCATCATCATTGCACTCTGCCATCCAAAAACAAAATCCAAATCTCACCACTCAGATCAACGGGAAGGTTGGTTTTTTCACTCTTTTCCCTCCTAACGCCAAGGCCTGGCAGACTGGAGCCGTGCTGCGCCAGCATCTCGCTAGGCGCCTCAGGCCCGTCCCGGCCTCTCTTTCTCAGGACCCCAACCCCACAGTGCAACCCCTTTGCTCCCCCAACTGCACCCCACCCCAACCATTTGCTACAGTATATGCTGCCTTGCACCACATCACATATTGCTCCATGCAGCCTGCACCTCTGAAATTTTGTGAAATGAGCATTTCTTAATTGCCAGTAATGTGTTGTCTGCACAAAAAAAAATGTATGTCCCAACCAGGAAAGGATTACATAGAGGATGTGAAACTGAAATGGCATAGTAGGAAAAGAAATTCTTTTCTCTTTTTTTTCCTGTTTTTTCAAACTAAAGGGTGACCAAACCCCAAATGTTGCAAAGTGGGTGATGTAATTTTAGTTGTGCAGGGTTCCATTGTAATTCCTTCTTATTTCCTACATAGGCAGTAGGCCTTCCTGAATACAGACTACAGTGAGTTTAAAATGAATGATCTTGGACGTTCAAACTTGGCAAGTTGAAGTCCCAGGGAAGGAGGACAAATGACGTTTAATTTGCAATTGGGACAACAACGTTATTACTAATGTCACCAGGCGATCAGACCTCAACACAACATATGTCCAGACGGCCGCCCACCATGAGCCGGGTTCTGTTCAAGGTCTCTTCCTGTTAAAAGGGAGTTTTTCCTTGCCACTGTCACCAAGTGCTTGCTCAGCAAGCAAGCACTTGGTGACAGCACTTGGGAATGTTGGGTCTCTGTAAATATAACTAGAAAGAGTCCGGGCTAGACCTGCTCTACATTAAAAGTGCCCTGAGATAACTTCTGTTATGATTTGGTGACATATAAAAAAAATCGAATTGAATTGAATTAATTGAATATGCACTTGTTATTGTCACTGTAAAATACAAAATATTTACCGTAAAACAACATGTTATGCTATATGATACACCATACTGCCTGTGTTAGTTTTCATTCATATATATTTATTAATTTCTACTGAAGTGTAGCAGATCTGTACATATAACGCGCCAACCCTAGCCCTAGTTCACAGAGCCACAACAGGCCAGTCACATGTGTAGTACATTAAGTGCCCCATAAAGAAAATTAACAATAACTTTGCTATACCTAAATATTACATTTCAACTCTGAGACCAAAGTTTATCTTCCAAAATTTTGTTTTATGTTTAAAACATTACAGAGCCACAGTGTCACCGGTTAATTGCCAAAGGGCTGCAGAGATTAGACTGTTCTCATTCCAGAATGACCATAGACGCTGACCAGCTGGTCATTCCCAGCTACTGGTTCCTCACATCCCTGAAAATATTGGAGTAAATTTTCAAGAATGCATTGTTTTGACAAATCCATAACCTATTCCATATCTAAACCGTTAATTTCTCTCCTGAAAAATGTCAAACCTAAATGTGGTGACACAATAACACTTATAACAAAGTAAAAATGAACGCAGTATATAAATTACAGCATTTGTGGGTCTGGCGCATATCCTCCGTCATTGCTGCTGGTTGACATGCAGGGATAGTTGAATACCCCAAGTTAACACAAGTCAGCTCCCAAAGCATCTCAGACACAGTATGCAAAACAACAGCGAGAGGATGTGGAATGTACTTGGCTACATGATGTAAGACACACTGAACTGGGATCGTACTTAATATTTCATAAGAAAATGAGAACAGACAAATACAGTCTAGAATGCAGATTAAGAAAGGCCCAATGTTACTGTAGCTCACTGGCAGTTGGAGCACTTGCTTGATTGGGCATGGACCTGTCCTGGTTGGATCATCAGTACAAAACTTACACTGTAGTCAAAACTGTGTTTGTTATTATCTGGTTATTCGATAAAACATGTCAAACAATTCACTTTCAATGTCTGGGTCCACTTTGGATGAAGTCAGTAACTGTGGTGGATCGGTTGTTCCTACTTGCAACAGTGAAGCAATCTGAATTTTCTAAAACTCCTTTTTTTACACCTCTGACAGGCTTTTGTTTCCATTAGATAAGTGGCTGAGACTTGGGTATCATATTATTTAGTGCCATCTGCAATTCCAAACTGATGGAAAAAAATATTTGATCCATTTCTTAGAAACAAAGATGAAATTGCTCAAACTGATGACCGTAACATAAACAAAATAATCAGCAAGAGTCCTTTTTTTCTATGTTGAGGAACATTGTATAATTGTATCATACATTGTATATGTGGGGTGTCACACTGTTTTCTTTGGGGTTCGTTGTGTACTCTTTAACAAAACCTAATTTTGATGAAAGCCAGACAAATTATTTGGCTATTCTTTACATGCGACAAAGAAATTATAATGATGTGTCCACTTTCTGCTGTTGTCACACACCTCACACCTTTCTTGGTGAAGGAACATCATTTTACATAATTTGTGCCCACGCCTTAATCTAAATTCAGAGTTTGTGCTCACTTCACAAAATTTTTGCAACTGTGTCAGTCCCACGAGCTCCTCTCCAGCATGCTAATCATGTTTTTATTGTCTTGGCATATTCAAAGGCATGGCTCGGCTCAGCTCTCATCTGCTGTCTTACCATCATTACACTGACCAGCAGGCTCTGAGCTCACGCTGCTTTTACCACGCTCCCCTCTTATCTGTGTCTCCTAGAAAACTAGAATCTCCAAGAGAACAAAATAGCCTAAAACATGTTTACATCTTTTTCCAAGACTCTTACTGCTGGGTCATTAATAGGAGAATTTGGAGGAGCTGAAAAATTGAGGGGGAGTTAACTACTATTTGAGAGAACTGCAGCCCTAGCTGAAGTGTTTGTGTTTGATGTGTGAATTTTCAGACTTGTGATGCAGTATGTTGTTCGTCTGTTATTCTACAGAAACAGTACTTTTTCGTTGTTCCTTCATGGCTTTATGTCTGAGGTCAGAGAACACATAGGGTATGAGCGCAAGGGATCTCACACATAATTTCAAATTTCTCTTTTAGGAAAAGGATGTGCAAGATTCTTGTTAACTCCAACAAGCATGGTAACACTAGATAAAGCGGTTTTGATTCTAGAAGCTGCAATAATGGCAGACTTGAAAACTAGAGAAGCAGTGACAGTAAAATGCCAGAGGAGACCGTAAAGAATGAAGAATGGCTATTATATAATTTTGATAAAGTATTTTTCAATACAAAATGTATTTTGTGTTCTTTTTGATTTTTTCATCTGAATAGACAAATGTAATCCTGTCAAATCCAAATAAAGGAAAAATTATTATTAGTTATTAGTAAGATTATTTCTGACACAGTAAGAACATGGAAAAATGTTGTTGCAGAAGTACAACGCAATATAAAATCATGTTTAAACCATATAAGGCAATACAACTCAGCAGACTGACAAGAGAAACGTGAGCTATCCCAGGCATGACCTGTGTCTAAAAGTGTAGTGTGTCTTCATGAGATGAAGGTGTAACATTTCTACGAACCGAGACTCTCGGGTTACCCTGTTCATCCAGCGATGAATCAAAACTCAGCAGAAAAATTCTAAACTGTGTGCAATTTGGAGACCGTTAGCCTCACCAAAGTCCAGTCTTTGGTAACCTTTTATATAAAGCATCCCATACTGGATGACTGGGTAAATGTGCAAGGCAATTGATTGATATCATCTCAATGAACAAAACTTTACTTTGTTTGATTAAAGTTGTGTAATCTGTAAGTAATGTAGAGTAACATAACTAAGCTTAACATAACTCAGGTTAATTTAACTTAATTCAGAGCTACATAACAAAACAAACAAACAAACAACGGTGTAAGGTGAAATAAAGGCTCATTCTCCTGTCAGCTTAGGGATTGAATGTATCATTCATAAAATGGGCATCAAAAATATTCAGAATAAGAAGTCATTCTGAATGAACTTTTGTTTTCAGTGAGCTACAGCATATTCCAGTGTTAAACCTCCCTCCTCCCAGTGTCTTGCCTTTTTCTTTTTTTTTTTATCCGATGAGAAAGAAAAGGAAGATAATTAAAAGGATGACCTCTGTACTCTCGTGTATTGCTCCCTGCAGGGGTGCCACTAGAAATGCTTAGCGAAAGCTTTGACACTATGAATATCTGATCCTTGACATGTTCCAGGGCTTTTGTCCAGGATTACAGGTGGAACTCCTGGTAGACTAAAGTGCTTTCAATCTAAGACGGTGTATTTAGATGGTGGATCCCGTGATCACATTTGTCATTCCATTTTGATTGATGCTTTGGACAGCATGTAGCTGTCTGGATGTTATGTACAACAGCAAAACCTGTTCATCAGCACAGACCTTCTGCTTAACATGCTGAGTTGCTAATCAAAGGAAACCTCATGCTTTGCTGCGTCACAAGCTCCTCACCTCCTCAAACTCACCTCTCTGTCTGACAGGAAGTGGTTAAAAAAAAAAATTAAAAAACAACATTTCCATATTTTGACCTCACAGTATTGATTACATCTCATGAAACGTAAGCACAGAAATTAAAAAAATAAAAATAGAAATCACAAGGAATCAGGTGATGCGATTGTCTGCATGATGGTAAAGTAGCCATTATAATTAGTGCTGTAGGTTTACGTTTTTGATGAAACAACGTGGATTATTTATTTGAGGTAATTACTTCATTTAAATGGACCAAATTCAAAAAGGGAATTAGCTCCTCCTTGAGGCAACTTGCACTGGTAAGAGTGAAGTTGCATCATCTTGCTCCTTCCACCTCCTTCCACTTACTTTAAATGCATTCATTGCCTAAATGCTTATTGTGTCTCTTAGAAAATTATAATTTGAAAGTCGAACTTGAATAAAGCGGTGAATAAGGAAGATTACAGGGATGGTCAAGGTTTCAGAGATGAAGTATGTTTTTCTGTATGTCACTCTGTATTGACATACCATCAGAAAAACATACACTGATCAGCCACAACATTAAAATCACTGACAGGTGAGGTGAATAACATGGATTGTCTCGTTACAATGGCACACTGTCAAGAGGAGGCATATATTTTACACAGTCTGCTACAGATATAGGGAGTTTTACTGGAGTACTACTGTACATGTCAAAAAAGTTGTATAAAGCCTTTAGTGTCCCCAGAGGGAACTGTGTGAAGTCTGAGGTTCAGACGTCCTGATGGACCTCAGAGCAGGGCCACTGCACCTTTACACTGACAGGAGTAATTTGAGGTGGGTCAGGGAGTGTATCTGATAAGGCTGCCTTCAGATGGCCCCCCTGTGGACATATACCAGGCACATCCAACTGCAAGCATACTTTGCCATAGACCCACAACATGCCAGAGTGATCACATATCCCATCTGACCTGGGAATGCCTCAGGATGGGAGGAGCTGGAGAAAGATGTATGAACTACCACGCTGAGCTCTGACACAGACCATAATAAGCAACAATAAGCAAGCTATTAAGCTACAATGGAAAATGAAGAGTGGATGGATGGATATTTGTCATGAAATTACTTAAATAGCTAATATTATTTTCCAGTCATTTGGTATAACATTTGGTATAACACGTGATCCATTCCTTAAAAAAAAAAAAAAAAAAGGCTCTTACATACAACACATACATTAGCTTTACCCAAAGCTTGAGTCAGAATCCAGCCACGAATGTGATGATCACTGACAAGACAGAAATAACAAAAGAAAACTGGGTTATTTTGTATTCAAATGATATGAGGTCTAATTGAAAGTACGAATGATATAATCCGTCTTCATATCATATTTCCTATATATTTGGGATTAATTTGGTGTGCTTCAGACACCATCAGGCCATCGAAGAACATCACTGTCACAAGACAGGCCGTACAATATCTACTGCACCCCATGCACCACCAGAGCTGTGAAGGAAGAAAAAGGGAATACAAATTTTGAAGGAGTCTAAATTTTTAATTACAAATTAACTGGCAAAAAAAAGTTTCCATGGCCTTTTAGGGGCTCTGTAGACAACATGGGAGAATGTATTGGCACTTCTCTGCAATCCAGCTCCTTAAATAACCTCCCATAATGCATTACTGCTATGTTGTCTTTACGTTTTTTGCTGTAGTCCTGTGAGGATGATTAATTTGGGCAGGCTACAAAGAACAATTCATACTGCATTCATGTTGCATAACACTGAAATGTTTCTGAATGGTTTGCTAGTTTTGATCCAAGATTCAGATTCAGTACTTTGAGGGAAGAGTACTGATGTTGTTCCTGGCCAGCTGAGGCTAATACATCCTATTTCAGTATCCTACCTACCCCCACTTTGCTGTGGCAAGGATATAAACAGCTCATTTTAATGTTATGATTTCTATCAGTAAGAATCTTATGTATTACTAGCTCTAGTGTTTCCATTTGCTATCATACACACCGAGCCTCGTTGCTCACCTCTGTTAGCATTCAAATTTTAAGTATTCCTATTGGCACCCTCCCCTAATATAGCAACAATATAGCAAGTCTGATAAATGTCCTCAAAGGATGTCACTTTTGTCAGCATTGGTTGGGTCTGAAGACTACAAGTTTGAAAAGTAAAAAAATCTAGAGGTTTGGAGGCCTCTGTAGGCTGTGATCTGACATAGCTAGCTACCCAGCTACACCCAGAACAGAAAAATTGCCACAAAAATAGCAACAGGTATGGATGAGATTAGTTCAGCTTCACAGGTTATAGTAAGGGTAAGTAACAACTCTTACATCATCGTATTTCTTATGTTGTCTTGAAAAACATTACAGTAAGTCAACTGCTCCAAGCAGCCGCTACCATACTTCCTGTGGGATCTGAAAATGTTGCAGGATGTACATTACATCACTCACTACTGATTAGTTAGGGTAAAACCAAAGGACCCCCTCTGTCAAACAGAAATGGCCTAACATGAGGATGATGCCAGACCAAATGAATTAAGTTAACTGAAAAGGCAATTTAGTCTGATTATCAGACTAGAGTTATAATGAGATGTTGTCATCAAATTATTTTGGTGGAACACCTGAAGCCAGTTGTCATTTTGCTGCACTGTTTTGCATCTTTAGAGATAGAGCTGAGAACTCAGACCTCCACAAATCACACCAAAACTGCCTGGATGTATACACATAACTGTTTTGTGCACTGTCTCTTACAGTATTACATCAGCTTTGTCAAAAAAACAAAGGTAAAAATTTGAAACAAATATTGTTAAATATACTGAATATGAAATTGCACAGTGAATACTACATATGGGCATAGAAAAACTCCCATGGCTATATGTAGCTTTCTAGGTTTTACAAGCTGTGCAGTTAGAATCTATGCAGGCTTTGTGAAATTGAAACCTACAGGGCCAAATGGAAAATTCTGTCTCGCAACTGTGGAATTACAATCAAATTATATAATCAACATTAGACTTGAAGCTGAGATATCAGTCCATTTGAAGAAAAAAATTCTTTATACTTGTGATGCCATTCACAGCATTTTTCAGTTGTGTATGCTTAATCCCCATCCGAGAATCCTGCAGTAAGCATGCTGACACCTCCCCACCTCCGCTGCTGCCTGACTTACCTGACAATGCATACAGATTTTTGCTTCCCCAACCATCGTAGCTTCTCTTACAACTCCAGCTTTTTCTTTATTGAAACTTGGCCTCCCAAATCTTCTTCACTCATCCCTCCTTCCCTACCCCTCCTTCTCCTGTCTCTTTTGTGTGGCATGTCAATAAAAGATATGAGTTTGTCTGCCTTATATCAGCAGCTGCCAATGTGCATCTATTATTCCTACATGTCATAATGGTGAATAAGTGACAAATATAGTCTCACTCTGATGTCAGTCCCTCAGTCATCCACCCATAGGGCAAATATCCAGACCAACTGTAGCAATAATAACATTACATCACTCTTAACAACTGACTTAAACTATTGTCATTGTATCATAACCATCATCCATGTCCAACGTAACTTCATGGGTACCAATAGGCTAATTTAAGAACATGATGATTCCCTTAGTTCTGGCCAGCACATCCATATCATCCAGCATCAGAACGTAGACCTGAACTGTACTAATTATCTAAAAGCAAGCATCTCATTGTTACCTGACTTGAATCAAACTGAAGGTCTTACTTTCACACACACAACAATGTGTCTATTTTCAAAGAAAATACATTTACAACACCTGAACATAGTGCTGATGTCAGGAGTCCCTAAAAATTCACATTGGGACAAAACAAATGCATTTAGGTTTCCTTGCAGTAGGGGAGAGGGGTGTTGTGTTGTTCCTTTTGGTTTGAGTCACTCCCCCAAGTGAAGGAGTTCAAATATCAGGGAGTGAGTGTAAGATAAATACAAGATCAAAAGGTGGGTTGGCGCAGCATAAACACTTATGTGGTCATTGCACCAGACTGTGATGGCAAAGAATGAGCTGAGCCTGAAAGGAAAGCTTTCAGTTTACTGGTCAATCTACATTCCAGTCCACAACTACAGTATGATCATGAGTTTGGGTAGTGACTGAAACAATCCTTGATACAAGCGGCCAGTTTTGGTCTTGCTCTTAGAGATAGGGTAAGAGGTTCAGACGTCCTGATGGACCTCAGAGCAGGGCCACTGCACCTTTACACTGACAGGAGTAATTTGAGGTGGGTCAGGGAGTGTATCTGATAAGGCTGCCTTCAGATGGCCCCCCTGTGGAGATATACCAGGAACATCCAACTGCAAGCATACTTTGCCATAGACCCACAACATGCCAGAGTGATCACATATCCCCCCTGACCTGGGAATGCCTCAGGATGGGAGGAGCTGGAGAAAGATGTATGAACTACCACGCTGAGCTCTGACACAGACCATAATAAGCAACAATAAGCAAGCTATTAAGCTACAATGGAAAATGAAGAGTGGATGGATGGATATTTGTCATGAAATTACTTAAATAGCTAATATTATTTTCCAGTCATTTGGTATAACATTTGGTATAACACGTGATCCATTCCTTAAAAAAAAAAAAAAAAAAAAGGCTCTTACATACAACACATACATTAGCTTTACCCAAAGCTTGAGTCAGAATCCAGCCATGAATGTGATGACCACTGACAAGACAGAAATAACAAAAGAAAACTGGGTTATTTTGTATTCAAATGATATGAGGTCTAATTGAAAGTACGAATGATATAATCCGTCTTCATATCATATTTCTTATATATTTGGGATTAATTTGGTGTGCTTCAGACACCATCAGGCCATCGAAGAACATCACTGTCACAAGACAGGCCGTACAATATCTACTGCACCCCATGCACCACCAGAGCTGTGAAGGAAGAAAAAGGGAATACAAATTTTGAAGGAGTCTAAATTTTTAATTACAAATTAACTGGCAAAAAAAAGTTTCCATGGCCTTTTAGGGGCTCTGTAGACAACATGGGAGAATGTATTGGCACTTCTCTGCAATCCAGCTCCTTAAATAACCTCCCATAATACATTACTGCTATGTTGTCTTTACGTTTTTTGCTGTAGTCCTATGAGGATGATTAATTTGGGCAGGCTACAAAGAACAATTCATACTGCATTCATGTTGCATAACACTGAAATGTTTCTGAATGGTTTGCTAGTTTTGATCCAAGATTCAGATTCAGTACTTTGAGGGAAGAGTACTGATGTTGGTCCTGGCCAGCTGAGGCTAATACATCCTATTTCAGTATCCTACCTACCCCCACTTTGCTGTGGCAAGGATATAAACAGCTCATTTTAATGTTATGATTTCTATCAGTAAGAATCGTATGTATTACTAGCTCTAGTGTTTCCATTTGCTATCATACACACCGAGCCTCGTTACTCCCCCTCTGTTAGCATTCAAATTTTAAGTGTTCCTATTGGCACCCTCCCCTAATATAGCAACATTAAAATTATAATAATCATAATTAATAATTATAAAATATTATAATCGTATTTTTAGTTATCAGAGCCGGTCTTGCTTTGAAATTATTCGAGGTTATAAGCCAAGGTGCCTGGGAAACATTTCCCACATGGCCACATTAGACTCAGACGTGTGTTGTTTATTAGAAGATCAATGGGGAAATGAAATGTCAAGGCTCGGCTTTTGCTGTGCACCTGCTGAAAATTTACCCCTGCCATTACATTATTGTCCCATCTACTGCCATGCAATAAAAGGCTGGGATGAGAAAGTCAGTTCTCCATATATAACTTCTGTGTGTCCAATTCTTTTGTTTATGACCAAATAGCTACAAAACTAATGACATTCCCGCCAGCCTCAGCTGTACTTAATGTTTAGTACTAACTAGCAAATGTTAACATGATAAATTAAGATGGCAAGCAGTAAATTTTACCTGCTAAACATCAGTGTGTTAGATCTGGGAACACGGCAATGTAGCTAAAAATAAGTCAGATGGCGCAACAAACAAGAGCAGTCAGGCAATAAGATGGGTTATAAATAAACCGCCAGGTTAATCAAACTAGGAAAAACAAAATGAATTATTACCTGTCCATTGTAAACATCCATCACAGTTTACAGACCCACTTCTTCATTGAATCTTGACCATACCATACTTATCATAGTTGTTTTCCTGTCTAATGTGCACTCACTTTCATTTCTTATTTCAAATAAAGATGAAAAAATGTTTTGCTTGTTTACAATTTGGCTGATAGCCTGACTAGTTGTGTTTCTTGGCCCTTTGGACCTGTTTTTAGCAGCATCAGTAAAATTCAACACCAGTAAAAGAGGGTTAATCCATGACAATAACAATGATATAGAGTACAGAGTAAAGTACAAAAAATGGGAAAAGACATAGACACAAAAATACTTTTAGGATTATAAATAAGGAAATGTTGACTTTCCACACTGCAGTGACCTGTAGTTGATCTTGTCACAGTTTTCATCCTTGATGTATGCTAACTAATTATAGCAGAGACTGAACCCAGACTTCTAATAAAAGAGTTGGGCTATTTTCCAAGTTGGGCTTTTAAAGTCAGTACTCAGCATAAAGTACAACAACACTAAGTCACTGGTATTGATCAATAATGGTATTGACCCTGAAAATAAATATTTTTTTCTGTGGGGTTGTAAAAATCTTATTTGACCTTATTCTGCCTTTAATAAAAGCCTCAATATAGATGTTCTCCAGTATTATATGCATGACCAGCCACAGTGAAAAATATTTCCCCTGAGCGCCTGCCTAACTGACCTCGTAGTTTGCCACTAAATCTCACTCCTCCAGCTCCTTCTCCTCCTCCTCCTCCTCCTCCATCTTCTCCTTTCCCAGCTCTAAGACTCCCCTTATCTCCTTCTTCTCCACATTATGTACTCCAGCCTCCATGGGAATCTCTCAATGCCAACCATCTGCATTTCAGAGCCTGCTGCTCCCCATGCCAGCAGACAATGCTGTTCTTGTATGAGCAGCAGCCAAAAAGATGCATTTAGCAAACATGTTTGTCGTTGTTCTGCTACTTCTTAGTTCTCGGTTTCAGCATCATCACTTCTCACATTACATCAGACTTTCCTAGACTGAGAGGTAGAGTGGTAGAATTTGTAACCCCGCTCTTCTTTAGTTTAACCAAGACAAGACCCTTGGAAAAGTCTCTGATCCACAGTGTAAGCTCCTCATACTCGTACTCTAGCCCACACCTTAAATTACACTTGGGGAGTCAGATTTTCTTGACTGTGCTCTGCTGAGTCAAGAGAGTGAGGACTTCACTTATGCAACACAGCCATCTGCATATTTCATGCTCAAACAGTACTGTTGCACTAATTCAGATGTAGAGTAATGCGGAAGCCAATCCCAGCACTAAGGGGAGATTTCCAAGGAAGAGAGCTGTTTGGCCCCAGACTGTAGTAAAGAGTTCCTGCAAGAAGGCTTGAAAGCACAGACCAGCTATGACACCAAAGAGTTGGTTTGGAAGACACTTTGTACAAACCAGTTTGTACAAAGTGTCGTCCAAACACATGGAAAGGCAAAAGTGTTTATATTTGTTCTGAATAGCCACGCTTAATGGCAGGACATAAAGCCTACTTTCATGGAGACAGTAGGCTGTCATAGAGAGGGATGAGAAACAATGAATCGTACAGATGGCACAACTTTCAGATAGTCTCTCCTTGAAGACATCCCTGGTGTTGCACACAGATAGTGACAGCAGTAGATGTGTGTGAAGAATCACAAGGAGAGAGTTGTGCATAAAGAGGTAACAATGTAGCGACAGAGCTTATACATGTAGCTACTGTAGCTGATGGTCACTTCCTCAAAAATGTAACCACACATCAGAGCATCAGCGGCTACAAAGATACCACGTGAAGACCGCAAACAACTGGGATTGGGATTGTTGATAGTGAGGACAACATGTAACATTTTAGTAGGACAAAACTAACAAAGACATCACCTTCAACTCTCTGCATCATCACCACTCCATCACCACCTCCAATTCAGTAATGAGACAAGGAGAACTAGCAGTTGTGTGGATGTAATTGCAGTTCTGTAAGTATGTTTGTCATCTGTTGTCGTTGATATTATAAAGTAAATGAAAGAATGTAAACGCAGTTACTGTGGGGGATATATCTAGAAAAAATATATATACATACTATACATTTGTCTTCTGTTGTGGAAATCAAATCAAAACAACTGCTATAGATACCTACAGAAGGATTGCTAATAGCAGTACTGCTATTAACCAGTATAAAACCAGCTTTAGTACATAAGGGGCTAATGACACACAGATTGCAAGCACAAATTATACATTAATCTGTCCTAAAACTCTCTATTCAAAGTATAGCACACTGTTTTAGATTGATTTTAGATGTTTTACTTCTGCTTACTACTTACTACTTCTAGCAGTCACTGTTTTCCATTCATTGCTATTCTATATCAAAATCAACTTGCAGAGGCTTGAGACTTGCTTACATTAGGTTAACCATGACATGGAACATTATGTCTAGTGTAGTCAGAGTTACATTATCTTTGCATGGTAATGCAGCTGTAAAAACAGATTGACTTGAAAGGTCTGCACTGCAAGCACTAGTAACTTTATGAAAAAAATGAAAATTAGACACGATGTTCACTGGGTTCAATGATAATCAATTACATCAATTTACAAACAGAAGTTAAATAAATAGAAAATTATAAATTAAAAAATAAAAAATAAAACCACCGGCTCACTTGAAGGTCTCATAAAGACACCTAACAAAACTCTCTTAAAGTGGATATATATCAAAACTCTTGAGTTAAATCATTGGTAATAACATTGTCTGAAACAACACTAAGACTTGGTGACACTAAAACTCTCCTTTGAAACATTAAAACCTGATAGATTCCTGTAGACATCAAATACAATAAAGCAATTTAGACTTACAATAACATTAATCTCTAATATAAAATGTAGAATAAAGCACTAAAATTCTCAACTGAACCCAGTTTTAATAAAGAGTTTTTAGGTAGCAAGTGAAAAAAAAACAACCTGCCTATAAATTGGCTTTAAACTGAGTTCAGAGTAGAAAAACACTACCACGCTCAATGAAATTGTCTAAAACAGGCTTTAGAACACGATGGGACAGTAAAACTCCACCAGGCCGATTTTATGTTATACAGGCTCATCCATCCTTACCAGTTCACACACAGTGCAAGCCAGGCCAGTCAAACATGGAGTCAGCACATTGGTCCAGTGACACCCACCCCCCTCCTTCTCCTCTCACACCCTCTCTCTTTACCCCTGCAGTTCGTCGTGTGCCTCCCCGCTTCTCCATCCCCCCCACCAATCACGAGGTGATGCCTGGCGGCAGCGTCAACCTGACCTGTGTGGCAGTCGGCGCTCCCATGCCTTATGTCAAGTGGATGACTGGCGAGGTGGAGCTGACCCGAGAGGAGGAGATGCCTATTGGCCGCAACGTCCTGGAGCTCACCAACATCCGACAGTCTGCCAACTATACCTGCGTGGCCATATCATCCCTGGGCATGATTGAAACCACGGCCCAGATCACTGTCAAAGGTGAGAAACACTATGAATCTGTGGGGGTAGGTGTATCTCCTAGAATGTGAGCTCATGTAAAACAGAATTTGAAAAAATGATTATTTACATTTCTTTGGATAAAAAAAAATACATGAAAAGCAGCTGAGTGCTAACGTATGCTATTATTATTATTATTATTATTATTTGTTTTTGTGAGTTATTTGAGATTTTTTTTGTGCCTAACGATGCAGGCAAGTTAGTTCTTGACCTTGGGAACAGTATGTGCAAATAAATATTCTTAACAATAATAATAAACTTTATTTATATAGCACAATTCATGCATAAAATGCAACACAAAGAGCATAACATAAAAAGCAAATAATCATAACATTTATGTCTGTGAAGATTCTCAGTCATCCAGGTCATGGTATTCTGTAACTGCTATGCAAAGACAACTGGATGATAGGCGTTTCCTGTTAGGAAACGACTGCTACAGGACAGCACTTTACCCAACAGATCCAACCTCACCCCTGACCACTTATGCGCCTTGCTTGACCTCTGCCTGACTACCACCTATTTGCAATTCAATGAAGGTTTCTACAGACAGAAGCACGGCTGTGCCCTGGGCTCCCCGGTGTCAACTATAGTGGCTAATCTCTACATGGAAGAAGTAGAGAGCAGAGCCTTGACCTCTTTTCCAGGAGCTGCCCCTAGCCACTGGTTTAGGTATGTGGACGACACCTGGGTCAAAATCAAAACCCATGAAATTGAATCCTTCATGGAACACATCAATGCAATGGACAGCAACATCAAGTTCACTCGTGAGGATGTCAGTGGAAATAGCCTAGCCTTCTTGGATTGTGCGGTGCACCATGGGAATGACAGAAGCCTCAACATTGCAGTATACCGGAAACCCACACACAGAGATCAATACCTAATGTTTGACTCTCACCACCCACTGGAGCACAAATTGGGGGTCATCAGAACCCTACACCATCGGGCTCAGAATGTTACCACAAGGTCAGAGGGGAAAGAGAAGGAACATAAACACAGCAAGGAAGCACTTAGAACTTGTGGTTATCCCAACTGGGCCTTTCGTCAAAACCACAAAAAGAGGCAGAACAGAAAAAGAAGAAAACTGCAATAAACGAAACAACATTGTCCTTCCCTACGTTGCTGGGTTAAAAAACTCAGGAGGATCTTCCACAAACAATAACATCCCTCTGCTTTTAGTGTCCAGTAATACTCCGAGGCAAAAACTTGTCCACCTTAAGGACAAAATACCCAGGCACAAGCAGAACAATGTAGTTTTTGCAGTCCAATGCAGTGAGGAATGCACAATCCTGTACATTGGGGAAACTTAACAACCGCTACATAAGCGCATGGCACAACACAGGAGAGCCAGCTCCTCAGGCCAAGACTCAGTCTATCTGCTTCTTAAGGACAAAGGACACAAGGACATTTTGGCCAGAGAAGACCGATAATTTGAAAGAGGAGTGAAAGAAGCCATTTTTTGTCAATCTGGAACAACTGTCACTTAACAGAGGAGGTGGTCTGAGACACCACCTGTGAGCCACCTACAATGCACTTCTAGGTTCACACCCCAGACAGCTGAACAGCCATCCACACCAGGGCTCATGTGACCACTCACTTGATGACAGGGTGCATCAACAAATCACTTCTCACCCTAACAACCCTCAAGGTGTTAGCACTCATCCACACCTTGACCCATGTGATCCTAACAACTCACATGATGACCGGGAGGCTCAATGACTCATGTGACCTCAACGACTCCCTTTTTTTGCTGATCTCACCAGAGAATATTTACCTGGAACTCCCCACTAGTCAGTTAGAACTGAAGAAGCCTTTCGGATGAGAGGCAAAACTTCTTCGAGAACTTCAAGCAAGTCCAGTTGCCTTCGCATAGCACTTACAGCATAAAATTTATGATAAAGCAATAAAAACAAGACAAAATAAAATAAAGCTGAGTAAAACAGCAGGATATGACAAAACATCAGGTAAAAGAAAAAACACAGGAGAAAACAATGGTAAAAAGATGTCTTTAAATCTCGTTTGAAAGCGTCAACAGATTTAGAGCCCTTAAGACTTTCAGACAGACTGTTCCAGAGTTGTGAGCATAATTAACAAAGGCTGCTCTCCATCCCCTTTAGTTCTTACCTCAGGAACAATCAAGAGGCTTGAGTCAGATGATCTAAGGGACTTAGCAGTCACATATGTCTTAACCATGTCTGGCAGATAAGGTACAAAGCCATTTAGTGATTTAAAAACTAAGAAAAAAATGTTTAAAATTATTTCTGTGAGAGACAGGTAATCAATGTAAAGATTTTATGATTGGAGTAATGTGGGCTCTCTGTCTGGTTTTAGTCAGAACATGTGCTACCGTTACACTAGTTTAGCCTGCTAGAGATAAAAGCATCTATTAACGTTTCTAAGTGTCTGGGAGAGAAGTGGTCTGACTCTGGCAATATCTAACTATACAGTATTAATAAGATAACAAGAATATTTTGAACGGGCACTGTACTACTTCCTTAAATGATAGAAGCACACTTTGGTCCCATTTCTAATGTGACTTTCAAAATTTAGGTCAGAGTCAATGATTCCACCAAGGTTTGTGACCTCTTCCTTGGTGATTAGTGTGAGTAGTTTTAGGTGGTCAGACAGTTTTTTATCTCTCAGCTTTGCTCCAATAACTAGGATCTCGGTTTCGTCTTGATTTAGCTGTAAGATGTTCTGAGTCATCCACAGACTTAAGTCAGAGATGCATGCAATCAAGTCATTGAAAGAAATATAATCATTTGAGCTTACAGAGATATATAGTATATACAGCTATATAGTAGCTATATAGAGTATCTTCTGTGTAATTATGGAAATTGATGTTGCGATTTCTAATAATATTGCCAAGTGGTAACAAATACAGTCTGAAAAGAACTGGGCCTGAGATGGAACCTTAAGGGACACGTTAGGTCTATTTTAGTGATGGAGTGGTTTTCAATGGCCACACCAAATTGTCGACCAGTTAAATAAGACCTGAACCGTTTAAGAACTGTGCCAGGGAGACAAACTCAGTGTTCAAGTCTGCCGAGCAGAATATCATCTTCTACAGTATCAAATGCAGCAAACAGATCTAACAGGACAAGCACAGAGAGCTTTTACTCAGTGTTCATTCTGAGGTCATTCACAACTTTGACTAGCGCTGTTTCCGTACTGTGCTGGGCCCTGAAATCGGACTGTAAATTTAAAATAAAACAGTGTTGTCACAGAGGAAATCATTCAGCTGGTTAATAATTTTTTTTCTAAAAAGGCAGGTTGGAGATTGGTCAATCCAAATTTTCTTTTTTAAGCAGTGGTTTAATTAAAAAGGTTTTAAAAGCCTTAGGAAAGGTGCATGTGAACAGAGAGTGATTAATCATTAACTGCAAAAAAAAACTCACTGGCAACTTTCTTGATCATTTCCAAGTCCATTGATGTAAAGAAGTGCATAGTGCATTTGAATTTTGGAACAATACTTTGTGGTTCATTGTCCAGCCTTTTCTGAATAATATTCATTCTGATGGCAGCAATCTTATCTCTAAAATAGGCAGAAAATTCATTGCATTTAGTTGCACTCAAGTGATCCAGGTAAAAGTTAGGGACGGAGTTTATAAGACAATCAACAGTTGAAATTAGAACCCTTGGATTGTTACAATTTTTATCTATAAATTCAGAGAAATAAGATTACCCGGCATTTCTGACCGCTGCATTTTATCCTGCTGGAGTTCTTTTAAGATATCATGTTGGACTGAAAGTTTTGTGTTTCTCCATCTCCATTCAGCTTTGCAACAATTTCTTTTGAGTCTGTTGATATTCTGTTTTCTCCATGGTGGTTTTTGTTTTTAAGTTTTTGTTTTTTTACATTACTAGGGCAATATGATCAATAACTGATTGTAATTTTGTATTTAAATTATCTATTAGATCATCAATAGATGAAGGGAGAGTTGGCAAAGCCATAGGCCCATTATTAAATGCAATATAAAATTTTCTGCAGTTTCAGATGTAAGATATCGTCTTTTTACACTGCGTCTAGAATTACAATGCAGCATATGAAGAGAGACAGTAAATTCAGTTAAATGGTGATCAGACAGAACCACATCCTTAACTGATGAAATGACAACAGAGTTCCCACTTAATGACATGGTCTAAGATATGACGTCCGTGTTCAGCCAGGTTTCAGTTAATAATAGGCAGTCAAACTAATTCTCTAAAATAAGATCATTAATTAACAAAATTATTGAAATGGACTTCAAATTCAAAATTGCCATTAGCAGATTTACTGTCTTGTTTTGATCTATAAGTGGTTGGCCACAGCCACTGGATACAGGAATGCATACAAGGTTGTTAAAATTTACTCCACTGTGAATTTTGAGTTTAGATCTTATAGGAAACTAAAAATTTGTCTGATAAGATTTTAAAAATGGTCTATGAGGTCTTTTGGTTACACTGACTAGAATTGTGGCTATGTTGCAGGCCTAGTTAACAGGTCCAGAACTAATTGTTATTATGAAAAGAAGAATAGGGGAATTCGTGAGTTGTTAGAGGGTTTTGGCTCCACATAAGCAATGGAGGAGAAACATGAGGAAGCAACTAGACCTGGGGATGTCAATAATGGTTGGACTTGTCAAAACAAGTAGACGTTAAGGAAATGTGTTGGCTGTCTGAGAGAGGAGCCACAGGTGGGCAATGCAGTATGAGATGTTCGAGGACAGTGGTTTTGCCCCCAGCCAGTTCGGATGTATGCCATCATTTCTAAATAACTGTGCGTTCCGTGAAGAGATTGAAATGTCGAATGTATGAAACACTTTGGGCAATGCAGGCTGATGAGAGCCAGGCGTGCATGGACAGCAGCCTGCTGAACTAATCAACATGGCAGTCACAGGAGGGGGTGGGGCCACATAATGTGCCTCACCAATGTCTTTAGTTAGCAGAACAAGTGCACAAAGTCACTTTTCAATACTTCAGGTATGAATAACATCTGTAACGAGTAGTTACAGATGTCATTCATACCTACGTGGACAGCGACTCTTGTAGTGTCCAGTTCGTTAGTGAGGATCTCAATAGCTTTGTCCTCTATATTGAGGACAGTGGCACCTGGGACACAATAAGTTATTGCTGAGTTTATTTTACCATTTCTGAGGAGGGATTCACCTATGACCAGGGTTTTTTCCTGACGTGGGTTTTGTCTTGTGGATTTGGAGCTGGTCACCCTGGAAGCAGAGTGCCAGTGTAGTCCACAGGGACCAAAAGCTGCAGGTCCAAGGGCTCCAGTCCCTAGATGGCTTCCAGGACCAGCACCGGAACCACTCGCCCTTGTGGGCAGCGGCACTGGACTGGCTGTGGGCTCCAGACTGACAGTGTACAGATTTTCCTCAAGCTTCCCCTGCACATCAAACTTGTTACTCAGCTGGGCAGACCCCGTTGGTGGAGTATGGGGGGAGTTCCAGCCTTGTTTCTTGAACACCCGGGGTTCTGAAAGAGCGGGTGTGGAATAAATCCTTACCTTACCATACGGCCTGACAGTCGGCGGCCTGGTTACAGAGGGATCAAACCAGGGAAGCATGATGTGGTTGTCGCAAATGTGGGAGGCTTCTAGGGCCAGTGAGTCAAGGTCCCTCATTCTCTTTGATCCGGAAGAGATCGGTACAGATCCAGAAGTAATTAACTCAAACATCCTTTCGCTAGCTTTTTTTTAAAGCTTTCAACTGCACCTCACTGTTAGATGCAGTTTCAGCTGCATTGTCATCATTGGTTTTATGGAGCATGGCTAGACTTATCTTTAACAATCACTGCTTTACATTAGTCACTAGTTATCTGATGTGGAAAAGCACCAATCAGAAGACACAATTATACTGCTTTGGTTCTGGCCATGGTTTTGACGCCAGTCCTTTCTCTCAAAAGAGTTTCTTGGATAATTCATTTTTCTTATGTTTACATAAGAAATAGTCCCTATGAAAGATGTTGATAGTGAGGTATGTTGTTTATCCAGAGTAATCAGGACATTGTTTCAGAATTTTTCAAATGAAAATAAATGTAAACGGACTGCACTTATATAGTCCATTTCTAGTCTTATTGACCACTCAAAGCATTTTACAATACTGCCAAATTCACCCATTCACACACACATTCGTACAGCACTATTTTCTATACATACTGCGCTTTCCACAACCACACACACACAAACACACACACACACACACGCACACACGATACAATTTCTGATAAATAAGCAAATATGTTTTTTTCTTTGTTTTTGTAATTTGGATGAACCGACCTTTTGATAGGGATCGCTTTCTGACCTCCTCAGCCCCAGTGAGACAGTGACAGTGGGGTCAGATACAGTATGCCTAAAAATTTCACATTTGCACCTACTGACAGAGCAGTCATTAATATCAATATCTGAACATGTTTGGACAGCTTGATAAGAAGCTGTCGTATGAAACCAGCGTGTCATTTACTGTTCTTAACAAAGAGATCTACTGTTCCCTAATCCTCTGTCTGATGGCGTCAGATAAACGAATTCTATTTACATAAGTACAAAGTCAAGTCAACAAAGTTGCTGCTTAAAAACCAAGATTAATTAATAAGATTTGCATTTCTGTAGGTTGTAGATGTATAGGAATTATTTCAGGCTACAAGGAGCTCCAAAGTAGACATAAATGGACAGAGGCTCAAAAACAAATCCTGAGTGTTACTCGGAGTGCATAGTAATCCCAGTGGATAAACTCCACAAAGTTCATGTGCAAAAAACCCTTAAATAAACCTTAATACTTCCTACAAGACATTATGGATTTGGTATGATTGAATAAAAAGTAATACTTATGATAAACAGTCACCTTAAAAACACTTAAACACTTAAACTCACAGATGTGTGAATTAAACTGCATTATTTCGCTCTGAGAAATATAATTAGTAGTCTTTGATCTTAAATGAGGAATAGAGGTAGACTGATTTTGTTTGTACACTTACAGTAGTCAGCAATACTCACTGAAAGAATTTAAACTTAGACACAACTAAAAAGAAATGCAGCTAATGATCAGGTAATGACTCATAAAATGTTTTTAACCTGAATCAACAGATTTCTTACTTTTACCAGGGTTGGGAAAAGTACTTGAAATGGTAATATGTCACTTTCTTTTTTTCGATCTTACCACATGCAGTATTGTATTTTAATATCACCATTCTTTGTAAGCTGTGGTCTGTTAATCAAGAGCAAATTTAGTGCCAGTGTCTTGACTGACAACAACAGAAAGAGCCAGGTAATGCTGGCAAAAACTGAACCTAAAAATCTTTTGTTCCAGTTCTTTTGGGAGTTGGATACGGGTACACACTGCCTTCAGGAAAAGGCCATATGCAAAATTAAGTCCAACAGTGATTTAGTTTTATCAAACCAACTTCCAGCAGTCAAAATGAAAAAAAAAAAAAAACATTACAAACTAACTCAAATAATGTGTGACAAAGTTAGTTTTAAAGCAGTTTGGGTGTGACTGAATCATATTTTACTCTTGGGACTTGGAACTTTTGGGCATATCAGATTCATTGACGTACCAAAGTCAGGGCGGATGGTCAACTCAGGAACAGGCTCGGGAACTTACGAGACGCTGCTTGGGGCAGCTGACTGAGGAACAGGTGAGATGTCAGCCAGGACCCCTGACGCAAGAACAGACAGAACGATGGCAGGGATGGCCAACAGGGGGTCCAACCATGGGCTTTGCTGGGCAGCAGAGGCTTGGGGGCACTGGCCAGCTGAGGCAGCTTGGGGGATCGATATTTGCGAGACACATGCTGCCTTCTAGGGTTGACAGGGGGCCAGTTGACTGGGGTGCAGACCAGAGGCTAGCAGGCTGGAGGATAGCCAACTAGGATGCTGGCTGGATGGTAGCAGACTGGAGGCTAGCAGGCCAGAGGTTAGCCAACTAGAGGCAGGCTGGAGGCTAGCAGGGTGGGATGCAGAATGGAGGGAAACAGCTGCAGGCAAACTAACACAAGCCTTACCATCTGAAAAGCGGGGCGAAGGTTAGCAGGCTGGTAGACTGGCTGGTGGCTAGCTGATTGGGAGACTGGCTAGGAATTAAGGGTTTTAAAAAAGTGTATGACCTATTTAACAACGTCGTGGAGGACACTTTCCTGCATTCCACCGTTAGAACAGCTGCTTTCTAGTCCTTACCAGGGGCTCTCTTTCACTCTCCATATTGCATATGAGGGTTTATGGCAATACATAAAGTTCATGTTCAAACAACACATGGTGAGGCAGGCAAATGTCAAAATCGAAGAAAACAGTCCAAACAGGGAAACAAATACAGCAAGCAGCATACAGAAATCCAAAGTCCAACAAAAAAGGCAGGGAGTAAAAGAACAAAAGAAACATAACGTAAGTAATTTCAAAATAAAACAGGAAATAACTTTACAGAGTCCAGATTGGAGGTCATACAGAAGGGCAGATCATGACACATAACTCGATTTTGTCCATGTTCATGAAACTGACCAGCACAATATACTAAAGTAATTTTTTCAGTTTTTTATTTGTATTCTCTGAAGTCTAAAAAATTCTACAGCATTCAGTCCTCTCTGTCCAGTTTTAGTTACATACATGTCTGAGCTAGCAAAGCGCACTCGACTTGCTCATGGACTTCTGGCTCTTCTGTTGAGTTGTGATGTTTAGCCTCCAAACGTTTAGGGCTTATGGGAAATGGTGTTCATTAGAGGCTGCTAAAAAAAAAAAAAAACATAAATATCTAATAGACAACAATATTTAAAGAAAAGCTATGTCCTTATCTAAACATATGAAGTGAGCTTCATGACATACTGTCGAGAAAGGCTCTGTTCCACGGTTGGATTTGTAGTTTATAGCATGGTTACAAATGTCAATGGGATTTTAAAAAAGGATCTCTTACTTCTTGAACAGAGCCCACAAGTTCCAATTTACCATGGCGCTCTAATCCTGCTGCCTGTAGACTTTAACAAGATTTTCTTCTGCAGTGTTGTTAATACTTAGAGTACTTATCCACTTATTTTGGTTTTCAAAGTGAAACATCTGGAGGAAGTGTTAAGTTTAATAGACAGTAGCTTAACAGCATAACAGTAAAAGTGACTGGAGGTCATTCGTAAATAAGAATAGTATTTTGTGTATAACGTGTATGAGTATGACATGTGACTCAGTCATTGTACTATTGAAAATAGTGCTGTGGAAATGGGTATTAAGTAAAACCACAATCTCTTCTGAACCAATATATAGGACACAGGACATTAAGCCTGTTGTAATTGTCCCAAGCTTTTACATGCAACCATCCATATTGATTTCCTCCTTACAACTTCTCTACAGTATAATATTGCCTATGAACACAAGCCTAGCATCCCAACATGTTTTGCAAAGAAAAAGAGAAATGAATGTATTTTGTAGAAGATAGGGTGAGGAAAATGTCCAAAAATGTCACATATAAGTACATATAGTAAATGAGGAAGATGAAAGCAATGCGTTTAACATAAATGATTTAATTTAACATTATACTCCAGACAGTGGCATGAACTAATTTAACAAATATTCAGGTTGATACACATCATCAGCAGGGACATATAAAGAAGTTCTTGGTAAGGTATCAGTGCACTTTAGAATTATGTCATTATCCTTTAAATGTTTAATGAACAACATTTCAAAGACCTCATTCTTCACAGAGAGCTACATAACATTCTAGCTTTATAGTAATAGATCAATGAGAACACTGAGAATCTGCAGCTTCATTCAGGCACACCCTGCTCAGGTTCACATGTCTGTACTGGAGAAGCATTGGATATACTGCATGATAATAAAGCAGATGTCAAGACTGGCGC
The DNA here is from genome assembly GCF_016859285.1 of Xiphias gladius. Classification (NCBI taxonomy): domain Eukaryota; kingdom Metazoa; phylum Chordata; class Actinopteri; order Istiophoriformes; family Xiphiidae; genus Xiphias; species Xiphias gladius. Next base: position 30,118,152 of record NC_053405.1, on the reverse strand, counting down.
AGCAGAGGGTTGGAGGAAAAAGCCTCTGGTTGCAGCGGTTCATTCCAAATGGCAGCCTGTGAGCATTTCTACACACCCCACTGCTCTGCTTCTTACTACAGCACATTCATTTGCACTCCAGCAGCACAAAGTCCAAACCATCACCACTTTTTGATAATATTTTAAATTCACATTACATTCAAGAGAAAGTCTTACACATTTCATGATACAGTATGAGCTGACTGTCTCTACTATATTATGTTAAGTAATACAGTCGTTTCAAGATGAATTAAATGGCCGTGTTTTACCCCACATCAAGGTGACAACATAACAATGAAAACTGTCAAAAAAATTGAAATGAAAAATTAGTTTCAGCCATGTAAGGTGTTTTTTATCTCCTTTTTTTTTTTATCTTTTACCGTTTTTGTTATAGACTGCAGGCTTGTATTAAAGTGAACTGTCTGAATTGATCTACCAGATCCACCAAGCCCCTTGAGTGGTCCACCAGTGACACTGCAGAGTAAACTGTAGTGTATACTGTGTGAATTGACAGAATTAAGAAAATCGCTGCCTTGTTAGACCTAGTTTGAAAATGCACATACAAATCTACACATTTTTTTATATAAATTTGAGTGAAGTCACAGAGTTTGGCAGATGTAATGGAGAAATAAAAAATGAATTTGTTTGCACAAATCAGTAAATCATGTTGTCAAATCGACGCATGTGCACAGATTTCTATTGCAAGCTCCTAAGTGATTAATTTGTGTACACCAATCACTGAATTGTGCTCTCAAATTCCTTAATTCTTGCTCTTGAATTAATAATCAATATGCACAAATTAATGCTTAATGCTTATCTTCTTTTATCTCTTTTGGCAATTTTGTTCACTCTCCCAGAATGGGAAAGTGGTCTCAGACACTTTGAACATACATTACATGCATACATGCATACATTCAGATTTTTTTTGTTAAACAACATTGTGTTATATTGACATCCTTTAAACATATGTTAGCAATCGATTAACTTTATTTTCTTTAAAAGGGCTAGTGTGTAGGATTTAGGGGATCTATTTGCAGAAATGAAATATAATATTCATAACTATGTTTTCATTAGTGTGTAATCATCTAAAACTAAGAATTGGTGTGTTTTCATTAGCTTAGAACGAGCCCTTCATCTCTGCATATGGACTGAGCCTGCCACGTTGCACCGGAAACGGACAAACCAAACGCCTTTTACGTTTTTACCGTACTCGAAAGCCACCGTAGTCTCTCCTACATGCTTGGAAAAGGAGGGGTGAGGTCGGGGGTATTCAGTTGGCTGCAATCTGCAACCTTACTAATTGTTGTCACTAAATCCTACACACTGGTCCTTTAATTGAGAACAAATTATGTAAGTCAGGAGCACAAATTAATTAAAGTCTTTTTTCCCGAAAAGTCTTTTTTTTTGAGCTGAAATGGATAAATAATTTTATGGTATTTAAAAATTTCAGACAGAAGGCTCTGCTGTGTTCTTAGTAGTCTATAGATGGAATCTCAAGGGGTGGGCATATACCGATTCTGCGGGTGTTCATCCTATCAGATCTTTATGCCAGAGAGATGGAAAAAGAAGAAGACTGTAGCAAGACTTGTTTGTCTGACTCTCTCATCTGTTTCTGCTCTCTAAACAGCACTGCCCAAGCCACCCACTTCCCTCACTGTGACAGAAACCACAGCAACAAGTGTCACCCTGACCTGGGACTCTGGCAACCCAGAACCGGTGTCCTACTATGTGATCCAGTACCGTGCTAAACTGTCTGACAACGGCTTCCAGGAAGTAGACGGAGTAGCCACCACCCGATACAGCATCGGTGGCCTCAGCCCCTTTTCTGAATACGAGTTTCGTGTCATGGCTGTCAACAACGTCGGCCGGGGACCCCCCGGTGGTATTGTGGAAACCCGTACGAGCGAGCAAGCACCCTCATCACCTCCTCTTCACGTCCAGGCACGCATGCTGAGTTCCAGCACCATGTTAGTCCAATGGGAACCTCCAGAGGAGCCCAATGGCCAAATCCGGGGCTACAGGGTTTACTACAGCTCCACACATGACGTCCCACTCAACGCCTGGCAGAAACACAACACAGATGATAGCCAGCTCACCACCATCTCAGGCCTGACCACAGATATCACCTACAGCCTGAGAGTGCTGGGGTTCACCTCTGTGGGAGACGGTCCTCCTTCTGATGTTCTGCAGATCAAGACCCAGCAGGGAGGTGAGAACATGTTGATTATGTCGCTGCAAAGCCATGGCAAAAGGCAATTCTGAAGGTGTTACAGTCACATTGCATTTTAAGCAATGTGCGACTAGATCAAGTTTTGCTGGACAGTTTTATGGTAACAAGAGTAGTGTCGGAGAGTACAGAGTAGAAAAATTATTCAGATCATTTACTTATGTCTAAGTAGCAATTCCACAATGTAAAATATCGCTTTACATGTTAAAGTCCTCTATTCAGAATGTTACTAAAAGCTGAACTAATTGATTCCTTTTGGCCACTTGGATGCAGTGGAACAAGCTGTTAACACAACACTGACGTATTATCCCCCTAAACAGCTGTTATGGCCAGTGTGTCAGCAAACAGTTACACATCCAGCAGACACAGAGCAACATTAGCCTTAATTTGGAGTCATGTTTGTTTGGTTAAAACAAACTCTGGTGTGTTTGCCCATTCAGTACGGTTCGTTTGGGCTGGTGAGAAAGCCAAACCCTGGTGTGGCCCAAACAACTGGACCAAGACCGTTTGAAAAGAGGGTCTTGGTTTGCTTCCACGCTGATTTGGCTCATTTGGCCCCAAAGCAAATGGACCAACCACAAGATTTTGTGATATGATACAGTATATGTGGCATTTCCTTTTTGAAATTCAAAGGCCTATTAACTATCACATCCATCTGTTGATCAGGAACTGTTCAGGAAGCAAATCATTTGATAACCATGATCATATTTATGTGCATCAGCACGTGAGTGTGGGGATTTTACCCTGTTCAACCAGATAGTCAAAAGCTGTTAAAACTGCTGTCTCTTGTGTTTGTATCCCCTATGTACTTTTCCTAGTTCATTAAGTAATTTAAAAGTAGGTACTGGAAGTGACATATCAATCCCATTTTAATACCCTCAGAATAGTGCTGTACAAGATGTTTCTTTTTCATCATGTATCTACCTGTTTGTCATTGTTCACAACATTGTTCACGACATGCAAACATGCAGTCTAATAATCCTAACAATTCTAAGAATGCTTATAATCCCTTGTGTCTTAATGAGCTCTTTGTGGCCCCAGAGAACATTAATAAACACATTAAAAGCACTAAAGTGCAGACTGGTAGCATAATTTCCTACTGGGTCCTGAGGATGCAATGATGATGCAAGGCGACATCACCAAACCAGTCCAGTCAGTGAGTTTCCTTCAAGTCTGACGACTTTGTGTTTACTCCTCTTGGTCCTTTTATAAAAAGTAATTGTGAACACAAATGCGTTCAGTGTGAACACAGTGTGATCAGAACTGAAATGCACTGCAGGTGTGAAAACACCCGAAGTCTAACATTCACTCTTTTAAGGTCTGCTTTTTGCTTCCACCAACTCCTGAGAAAGAATAACTGCAACATTTAGCTTGATTTTCCACATTCTTCAACACCTAGTCGCTAATTTTTTAGCTGTGTCCCAGTTCCATACTAGACACTAATTGTGAGCAAATTTTGAGTATGTAGTGTATTCAAAACAGTCAGTATGTACAGAAAAACATCTGCTTTTGACTGTGCTGCTTATATACACAATTATCTCACAATGTAATGCTCAAAGGAAACTGAGGGGCTACTCACAGCTTCAAAAAATGTAAACAAATCACGGGTAATAGTAAGACAGCTACAAAAGGATGTAAGAAAACAATAACAAAAAAAAGAATAATAAATTATTACATTCTGCTTCCTCTTGGCAGTTATAGGACATTAAAAAGTCACAGTTGATTAAAATCCACCGGTGCATATATATTGTTAGTGTGAACGTATGTAGATTGTGTGGTATGTTAACTGCAAAAACGGTATACTTAACAAAAAGTTTTGAGTAACTTTGTACTTGGTTACATTGCACCTCTTGGGCTGGGGTCAGAAACATTAACACTAACAAAACCAGCAGAATGATGTAACCAGCAGTCATCTACGTGTAGCACCTTCAAATGACACCTCCATGAAAAAATTAATCATTATGCAATTAGAGAGTTGTGTAATTCAGATTGATGCCTGGCTGTTTGTATCGAGCTACATGTGTACTTGTGTTAAATGTGTGTCTGTAGAACTTACTGGTAGCAGCAGAACTGTTGGGGATACATTTATTCACACTTTGTTACACTTGCATCAATTTGAGTTGTAATGTGAACCATTAGCCTGTCAAATATTCACCAGCTAAGATGAACATAGTGGGTAATTTATTGTACAAGGATATTCAGGAGCATATATTGTATGTGTGGATGTGTTTCTAATATGAAGGTTTCACATTCTTTATCCCAAGGAACAAAGCGGCTGACTGTATATAGAGGAATAATAACCGTATTTCATTCACAGAAAGCCTGTTTTTCAACCCTCTCAGCTTACTGTGCTTGGCTGAAAGAAATATGACATCACACCAGAGCTGCAGTAGAAGATAAACCCACCCAGAGTCAGCCAACCCACTTAATTTATTTGTGGAATAGAGTTCAGCACCCTTCCAGACTCACATAAATCATTTTGGCTTGAATGCATATAAAGTCTAGTAACTAGTATCAGACTGAGAAGGGTAGGTTGGTTCTACACGTTGTTTTATCAGCACATTGCTGCTGGAAAAATTGTCCCAAGTCATATCATCTATTATGTGGCCATCCACTATATCATATCATCAGGAACAATGGGCTGTTTGCATGTGCTATAAGACAACAGCACAGGCAATGAATGCTTTATTTTTGGCAACTTTTATAGGAGCCTTCAAAAAAACACCTGCACCAAAATCTGTTCAAGGAAGCATTTGTTTATACAAAACAGTAGCGCTGCAACAGGACAAAGTCCTATCCTTACTGATCTTGAAGCTATATCATCCTCTATAAGTAGGGATGCTAAAGTCACAATTATTTGTCTCATGATACTGACTGCATTACAACTCAAGAGTAATCGGCTAATACCACCAACTGATCTAATGCCTTTGCCCTTATTCTTAATGCTTAATCTCTATATGTAACTGTGTGAAACTGACTGGGACCATTCTTCTGTGTCTAAGGTAACACGCACATACGCATCACTTGTTAACAATAACTGGAGATTCAAAATAAATAAAATACGATATATGGTAAAATGACTGCACGTATATAGCGCTTTTCTAGTCTTATCGACCTCTCAAAGCGCTTTACACTACCGCCACATTCACCCATTCACGCACATATTCATACATCGCATTCACACACACACACTCACACATACTGATGGCACAACCATCAGTGGCAATTCAGGGTTCAATATCTTGCCCAAGGACATTTAGAAATGCGGACTGGAGGAGCTGGGGATCTAACAACCGACCTTCTGGTTAAGGGACAACCTGCTCTACCTCCTGAGACATAGCCAGCCACAGCCGCCCACAGCCGCCGTCCAAAAACCTACATTCTTTTTCAGACTGGTGCAAATTTTAATATACACTAATCAGCCACAACATTAAAAGCAGTTACTGGTTTTAATGCTGTGGCTGAATGGTGTTTATATACAGTATTTACAATGGGGTGTATATATACAGTATTTACAATGGGGTCCAAAAGTCTTTCCCATTCACTCATTCAAGTAAATGGGAAAATCGTGTTTGGTAACTAACCAGTAACCGTTAACTGGTTTAAATGTTGTGGCTGATCAGTGTATTGTCAGAAGGTTTATAAAATGTACAGCTTTTTTGGCTACTTGGGTGCTCTGAAACAAGCTACACTAAACAACTGACCAATTGTTTCCTTAGAAACACGTTGCTCTGTGTCTACATGTGGTGTAAATAGGCACTGATCTTACTTAACAAACCTTTCACATCATTTAACTGTTACCTTTCAGGACTTTACAGTGCCTGGAAGTTATTGGGGTAAAAACTTTGACAATTTCTTGGCATGCAATATTAATTTGTACCCTCAAATTACATAACTTGCACACATATTACTTAATTTTTATCCTTGATTTAATAATGGTAAATGGACCACACTTATATAGTCTAGTCTTACTGACCACTCAAAGCACTTTACACTACCGCCACATTCACCCATTCACACACACACATTCATACGGCGCTCTTTTCTATACATAGTCACAAACCGATGATACATTGGGGGGCAATATGGGGTTCTGTCTCTTGTCCAAGGAAACTTTGACATGCGGACTAGAGGATCCGGGAATCAAACCACTGGCCTTCCGATAACTGAGCTACAGTGTTTTGCTAAGGTGTTGTAAAAACCTGGTGTGGCTGGTCCAATCAGATGGAGGGTAGCATGTATTAGCAGCCAACTAATTTAAGCTGGATAAATCAAGCAAAGTCTCCACACATGCCTACTGTCCTGAGAAGAACTCTAATCAGGCAAAAGTGAAGACACCTGCCTTAGTTTACAGTGGGTCTGTAGGGGATTCAAGCTGCATTAACTGTTTTGGCCACTTTGGGGTAGCGGAACAACTCAATAATAACGTTATACAGTTGTTATGGCGATTGTCTGTTTACGCCTTCAGCAGACACAGAGCACAATTATAATTAATTTGGAGTGCTGTTTGTATCCATCGGATAAATGTAAGTCCAATAGTCACTATGTTTTGGACTGTTTTGGTCTCCACCAATTCCTGAGGATAATATCTTTCTCTTTAGCTGCTAATGCTTTATTAGGTTCACCAGCTAGTCACTAACTTTGTCTGCCTGTTGTTTGGTGCCAGTGTTACCAACTATTTTTAATGGAAAGTAGCTAGAATGAGGAAACGTTTGTTAGGAAATCCGTATGAGACACAAGTTATTGGTCAAAGCAGAGTATTTTTTACATGTCTTGAAACATGTCTGGAGGGAGTCTTTAATATTAAAAAAAGATACTTAAAAAGAAATATAGTGTGCTTGCTTGATAGGAGTCTCACCTCAGCTCAGCCCTGCTACGCCATAATTAGGATTTTCTGGCTCCAGTGACAGACAAAGATGGTAGCAAGCAGTAAACCAAGACTAAGCTTCAAACAGCCAGAAAAAAAAAAAGTGGATAACATAACAGTCTGGCTGTAATAATGGTGTTTGGAGAAGCTGTGGCCAGTAATGTCAGCATAATAGCACTCAGTAAAGTCACCTGTTAGTAAATCTGAGTCATAGTTTACCGACATCATCTCAGAGGATTTTAAGGTGATGACATCCTTTATACTTCCTCAGCTTGGTTGCTGTTCTGAATATTGATGAGTATTGACTGCACTATTTCACCTAATACCCAACTATTCTATGCCCAGACTCCCACTTCACGTCTTGACTCTCTCGCTTTGTATTTGCAACTCTTAATATGCCCTTCACTGTTTGTCTCTCTTTCTCTCTTGAATTCTCTTCGTCTCTTTGTTTCTGCCTCCAGTTCCAGCTCAGCCATCTGGTTTTGAGGCTGAGGCTGAGCTGGATTCACGCATCATGCTGTCATGGCTTTGGCCTGTCCAGGAGCCAATCATTAGCTTTGAACTGCTCTACTGGGAGGCCAACAATCCCACAGACAAGGTAAAAACCACTTTAAAAACATTTTCATTCTACTGTGATAGTTTGATTAGATGGATTTTAGTTCTGAAATGTGTACTATACATGTAAATTTCTTTGTTTTGTGAATGTTCCTTTATTTGATGTGTTTACACACACACTGTATGTACAGTGAGTATAGTATATGTAATAAATGTGTTTATTGTGTTTGTATAGGATATGTTCTACAGCTGAGTGCATGTTTTCCCTTTATTTCCCACAAACAGTGTTAGAACAAACAGGTCCATGTTATGGAGCCCAAACTGCACCTGCATCAGGTCGATTAGATGATTAGCTTTATCTCAGGGAAGCACATGAGAAGATTTTAGTTAGTTTATTGTGTTGGTTTTGAAATGAATTCTGGAACTATCAAATGAAACCAACGATTTTAATAGTGTATCCAATAGTTAATCTATTTTGTAACAAGGATCATTTGTGTGTGTATTTGTACATGTGTATGTACTATGGCCCTCATGGTATTATGTTTTTCGTCTGCCCGCAGCATCGTGTCACTTTTAATCCAGCAGGCTCCTATGCAGTTGATGGTCTAAAGCCAGATACACTCTACATGTTTTCCCTGGCAGCACAATCTGAGATGGGTTTAGGAGTCTTTACTCAGCCTATTGAGGCCAGGACTGCCCAATCCAGTAAGTCCTACTGCTTTCTAATGTCAATTTCACACATGTTGTTCAGGTTATTTAGCATAGGTGAAAAGAAAAGTTATGTGAGTTTTTTTTTTTTAATTTATTTTGTTTTGTTTTTTTTCCAACCAAACAGGAGATATGGCTCCTCTCAAAATGAAGCTGATTAATGTGCAAGCTCAAAAAAAGACTTTTTAAAGAAGGCAAATGTCACGGTGACAGGTTGTCATTTGTTGTTTTGATTGGCTGTCAATCTCAGAATTTACCTAATATGACCCGGCCTGAGGGCAGATACCAGAGAATGGCAAGAGTATAGAGAGAGACACCTGACACCGTCTTTACAGGATGCATTCAATCAATCAATCAATCAATCAATCAATCAATCGATCAATCAATCTTTATTTGTATATCACCTTTCATACAGGATACTGCAGTACAAAGTGCTTCCAGATGACTGGTAAGCCAATAATAAGACAGAACAAGTGTAGACCACGATAGAGTTAAACAAGAACTAGAATTTAAAAAGAAAATAGGCACAGTATTGTCACCCCCAATTTGCCAGTGCTCAACACACAATCACTGTAGTTATGTTACATTTATTTTGTCATATCAACCGGTTTTTAAATTTCATTTTAATAAAAAATTTCAAATTTAATTTTTGGCTTGTCTATGTACCCACGCATAATGTGCATAAAAGAGGTGTGTGGAAACATAGATTCATTTTGCAATATTCTAAAAGCAGAAACTGTGTATTATGCATCAAAATGCTTGTGATGTAGGAACCAGAGCAATGACTTTAGTGGACTGACAGTCCATTAATCTTTCATTAGACTGTAGCCTTACCTTGCTCTCAAGATTTTCATGTTGCATATAGGTGATTCAAGCAGCACACATTACATAATGTGAGTTATTGTTTTAGACTTTGCTCAAATCGGCATTTAGTATAAGTATAATTTATAGTGTATAATTTGTTCAGCGAATATTATTCATACATAGGCTTATTTCAAAGACAGGTTGGAGATTTTGGGACACCTGACGTCATTGTTCTTTATCATCTGTTTTGCAAATGTAAGTACAGATTTGCTTTTATCCAGAGCGTTGTAACACTGACTCCCACCTTTGTGAGGGAGCAGAACCTCCTATTCAGAACAAGCCATTACCAACTAGCCAACTATTATAACACAGTAATACTATCAGCAGCAGCTGTGGGGCTCACAGAACTGTGTAATTGCAAATCTCAAGTTTCAAGCTCACAAAATGTAATCACCAGTGTAGCATTAATTTTAAGTAGCCTTTTCCTGCTGAACATGCAGCACAATTAAAGAGTTCAAGCACCAAGACAACAACAAAAGAAAATGTCATTGTAAAGAGCTCTATGTCAGGCATAAACTCCCTTGTTCCACACAGGCTGGACTTCATAGGCATATAGGCACATTGCTTGATTTTTATAGATATGTTCCACTTTATGCTGCATTTGCGTAATAAATCACCAGGTGCTGCACACTGCACATTTTGACAAATAGTCTAATAATCGCTCTGTGTTGATACAGACAGCATATTTTGATGTAAGACCAAGCAACAACAGACTGTTGCACAGAGAGACAGCTTTTATCATGACTACCATGTCCCTTCAAAATAATGTTCTGTCTTGCAAATCATGGCCTAGAGTGTGCTGATATTCAGGACTTTAATTCTGCTGTTCAATCAGTGTTCCTCTACTGACACTAATAGTATCGAACACCTTTAATTCAGAGCTTGACTGTATATCTAGCATTGGACTTCTGCCACTCTGGCATGCTGCAAGATATCGCTGTAATATTTAAGACAGCTCCCAGAAGGAATCTAAGCCCCCTTTCAGCTACTTGTTTTATCTGTCAGGAGTGGAATCACTGAGCCAGCAGTCACTCTGTAAACAACGGAGTTCAAACTAGTCACTTTGATTTCCACTCTCTCATGACTCTTCTGGAAGCCAGACCCATCATGTCAGGAAATTTTCAAACAGGTCTAAAGACCCTGACCACTACTGT